>NC_073313.1:163272098-163477098 GCF_027595985.1 Sorex araneus
TCCTTCTCCTTCTCCTTCTCCTTCTCCTTCTCCTTCTCCTTCTCCTTCTCCTTCTCCTTCTCCTTCTCCTTCTCCTTCTCCTTCTCCTTCTCCTTCTCCTTCTCCTTCTCCTTCTCCTTCTCCTTCTCCTTCTCCTTCTCCTTCTCCTCCCCTCCTCCTCCTCCTCCTCCTCCTCCTCCTCCTCCTCCTCCTCCTCCTCCTCCTTCTTCTTCTTCTTCTTCTTCTTCTTCTTCTTCTTCTCTTCTTCTTCTTCTTCTTCTTCTTCTTCTTCTTCTTCTTCTTCTTCTTCTTCTCCTTCTTCTTCTTCTCCTCCTCCTCTTCCTCTTCTCTTCCCCTCCCTCTCTCCTCCCCTCTCTCTTTCTCTCTCTCTCCCCCCCATTTGGGCATTGGGTTTGCAATATTGATACTGAAAGGTTATCAAGAATATCCCTTGCCTACTTTTAACCCTCAGATCTTGTCCAGCGTGATCATTCCCAGCTGTTATTGTCATAGCGGTCTCTTCTCTATCTTACCCACCCTTGGCCCAACACACACTTGTGGTCACTTCCCACCGTGGACCAGTCCTCCTAATCCCTGTTTACCCTGTCCATAGATATTATTCTTCTAATATATATATATTATATATAATATATATATTATTCTTCTAATATATATATATGTATATATATATATACACACACACACACACACACACATATATATGTCACTGTCACTGTCATTGTCATCCCATGCTCATCGATTTGCTCGAGCGGGCACCAGTCACGTCTCCATGGTGAGACTTGTTGTGACTGTTTTTGGCACATCGAATACGCCACGGGGAGTTTGCCAGGCTCTGCGTGCAGGCGAGATCCTCTCGGTAGCTTGCCGGGCTCTCCAATGGGGGGCGGAGGAATTGAACCTGGGTCGGCCGCATTCAAGGCAAACGTCCTACTGCTGTGCTATCACTCCATATTATATACCACAAATGAGTGCAGTCATTCTATATCTGTCCCTTTCCTTCTGACTCATTAACGTGAGAGAATTTTAAACAAAGTAAAAAGTTATAAAACTTCAGTCTCTGTCTCACAGTATGTTCTTGTTTTGATTTTCTCAGCACTTGGTGAGATTACTAAAGTTTCTGGTGTCCAAGAAAGACAGATGAATAATAATCTAGTCATGGTTCACCTAGTGATGGCAGTCAGGTGGGGATATTCAGGCCGTACCAGTCAATAAAATATCAGAATGAGAAGGCTAACGGCCAGGTGTCAAGGGCAGACAAAGGAGGAAAAGACTTCTTAGTGTTTGTGGAATACCTGAATGAATTTTTACTGCGCGGCAATTAGAAAGCTTAATTTTGAATGTATATTCCAATTTTGTGTCATTTAATTCAAGAAGACATAATTGAGCACAAAGAACTTGAAATAGAAGTATCTCTGGTGCTGCAAGGATTTGTAGATTATTTTAAAAATTGATTAAAAATACTCCATTGGGGGACTGGAGCGATAACACAGCAGATAGGGAGTTTGCCTTGCACACTGCCGACCCGGGTTCGATTCCCAGCATCCCATATAGTCCCCCGAGTACCACCAGGAGGAATTCCTGAGTGCATGATCCAGAAATAACCCATGAGCATTGCCAGGTGTGACCCAAAAAGCTAAAAATAAATAAATAAACATAAATATTACATATAAATATAATATATAAATTTATGTAAATATATAATATAAATGTATATTCATATGTTATATGATGTGATATATAAATATATTATAAATATAATAAATATAAGTATAAATAAATATAAATATATAGATATATAAATTATATATATATATATATATATATATATACTCCATTGGGCTACACTAGCATGCGACAGGGACTAATGGAGACATTACTGGTGCCCACTCGAGCAAATTGGTGAGCAACAGGATGACAAGTGATACAAGTGATTAAAAATACCCTATAAAAGCAACCAGTTGGGGTTGGGGCCAGAGAGATAGTAAGGCTCTTCCCTTGCATGCAGATGACTTAGGTTTGAACCCCAGGACTGCAAATGGTGTGTCCCCGAGGACTGTGGAGTGTAGCCCAGAAGCCAAACCAAAACAAAAATCAAAGCAAACCCCACAACCAATGAGTTCTATACATGGTCAAAGTTAATAAAAACATAAAAGGTAACTAATAGTGAAAATAGGCTTTCCTATCAGGCATTCGTTGTTTTAAGCATTCTTCAAAGTTGTGTGGGTAACACTCAGAATGCTAAAGTAACTGCATTGTACAGATGCTACCGAGATTACAACGGAGAGAGTGTGGTTTGTACAAAATGGATAGTAAGTACAGAACTGTTTTTGTTTCTTTGTTATTTTGGCCAGGAATCCAGCTCCGAGCCTCTTCATACATGCCAAGTATACCTTCTACATTCTGGAGCTCTTAAAAAATGGTTTAAAGGGCTATTTTGATAAAAATTCTTAATTAAATCCTAATTACCAGTTTAATAGGTCGCGCAAATGTAAAAATACACCCTTCTCTGGATGTTAACAATAGCGTGGAGTTGTTACTCCGCCTCCTTCTAATGTTCTGTCTAGTTGTTGACAGCTCAGAAATTGTTTCATGAAAGATAATAATCTAAGGACATCCATCTAATCCCATCTTCCTTGGGCGTGCAGGGTTTAGCAGCACCCTCCAATATGAATTTCTAAGACTTTCATGTGTCCCAGTTGAATCTTTATTTTGAAACATTGAATGGTCAGCGACCCTGGGAAGGCGGGCATATCCAAATATGCCATAGATGCATATGGAAAGTATATATGGGGTCTAAAAGTAACTCCAGGTCACTGTCTTAGAGAGTCATCTCTGGCTCTGAGCTGGATGCAGAGGCTCTCTGGAAAGTAAAGGCTGTCCCTGTGGGCCACAGTGCCTCTTAGTCTGCTGGTCCCCAAAGAGTGTGTCTCCACAGCTCAGAAGCCAGCCTCCCATGCTGGGGGAAAAGGCAGCTCAGATAGAGAAGGGACCACCAAGTAAAGGGTGCTAGGAGGGCCCGCTCGGGATGGGAGATGCGGGCTGAGAGTAGACTATAGACTGAACACGATGGCCACTCAATACCTCTACTGCAAACCACAACACCCAAAAGGTGTTGTGAGAGCAAAAAGGAATGCCCTGCCACAGAGGCGGGCTGGGGTGGGGGGGACGGGGTGGGGGTGGCGGGAGGGATGCTGGGACCATGGGTGGTGGAGAATGGGCACTGGTGGAGGGATGAGCACTCGATCATTGTATGACTAAAATGCAAGCACAGAAGTTTGTAAGTCTGTAACTGTACCTCACGGTGATTCACGAATAAAAAATTAAAAATTAAAAGTGTGTCCATCTCTAACAGCAGTTCTCACTTCAGTCTGGGCACTGAATTCAGGAGCAGGAAACCATCACGGATGTTGACTGGTCCATCGATGCACTTCTGTCCCCTCTATCTTCTGTCCTAACCCTCATTGTGGCTGTTTTCCTGGGAGACTGCCATTTAGTCGAAGCCAGAATTCAGAATTCAGCTTACGTGTTTTATCTTTGTATCAGACTTTGGATCTGAGATGCTTGACTGTGTGTGTGTGTGTGTGTGTGTGTGTGTGTGTGTGTGTGTGTGTGTGTGTGGTGGCGGCAGCCGGGAAACATCTTGCTCTCAATAGGATTTAGTTAACATTTGTTTCCTTTGCTCTTGTATTACTGCACCGATGCTAAGACAGTCCCCTTCGCATCCAGGGGATAAAGACCGAGATGATTCGACCTTTTTTTGTGTTACAGTTTTAGCTCATGATCTTAATAGCCGGTTTAAAACTAGAATGCACTTTCAGATTTTCTCCTTTCATCTCATCCTCTTTGAATTTTTGGCAAACATCAAGGCAGATAAATCAGACCCACCACTGCAAACCCATCTGCTTTCAGGGACATGTAAGCCAGCCGGTTTGTGATGTTTTACTGTAGCTGTAGCTCCAACATAGGACCAAAGAGAGAGATCCCTGTGGAGTCAGAATAGAAAGCAAACTCTAAGGTCAGGTTCTTCCTGTAAGCTCTGAATAATATGCTAATTGGTTAGTCTTGGTAAACATACACATTTTTAATGGCATTAGCAAATTAGCATAGCACTCATGGAGCGGAAATGATTTAATGGTAGATGAAAATAAAATTGTGCTTTGGATTTGGCAATAGGAATTAATAAGTAAAGGCGACATCACAGTGGTGGGAAAATGTAGCAAATCAAGTGACAGTGAAGATGTTGCTTTATCGGGACATTATTCTACACTTCATCTGGTACTAAGGTCACGTTTGAAATAGCTACCTTCACACAAATATCTGTGCAGTTGTTGACAGCCCAGAAATTGTTTTATGAAAGATAATAAACTAAGGACATCCAATCCCATCTTCCTAATTCCTGGTGATATTTGAGTGCTGTAAGCATTTCTTTCTCAGAATAAGCAAGTATCACTGTATCACTGTCACTGTTGTCCCATTGCTCATTGATTTGCTCGAGCGGGCACCAGTAATGCCTCCATTGTGAGACTTGTGACTATTTTTGGCATATCAAATACGCCACGGGTAGCTTGCCAGGCTCTGCCGTGCGGGAGGGATACTCTCGGTAGCTTGTCGGGCTCTTCGAGAGGGACAGAGGAATTCAACCACAGGGGCTAGAGGGCTGGAGTGATAGCACAGCAGGTAGGGCGTTTGCCTTGCACACGGCCAACCTGGGTTTGATTCCTCCGTCCCTCTCGGAGAGCCCGGCAAGCTACCGAGAGTATCCCTCCCGCACGGCAGAGCCTGGCAAGCTACCCGTGGCGTATTTGATATGCCAAAAACAGTAACAATAAGTCTCACAATGAGAGATGTTACTGGTGCCCACTCGAACAAATCTATGAGCAACAGGAATTTGATAGATCCTTAATAAAAATTTAGAATGCTTATTACTCCATTGTTGAAGGGCGGGACTTCAAACCTCTGCATCCCCGTACTAGAGAAAAGCACAAAGCTTAATGCTACACTATACTTAATTTTCTAGAGTTTACTACAGTTTAAGGGCTAAAAATAAGTTTGTATAATCAAAAATTTGAAACAAATCTGTTTCATTAATATGCTTAGTTTTACTAATATAAGGATATTATCTTTATGCTACTTAATGTGCCATAAATTAACAATCATGAACTTGAGGATATTTATTTTGAAACACAGTAAGAGTAAAAGTATTTCATAATAATTTAATAACGTTAAATAAGCAAGTAAGCAATATTTTTTTCTTCAAGAGGGAATTAGGAGAATTAAGAACACAATCATAGTATATTCATTATACTGAAAGGGCAACTCATATGATGCTTTTATTAAAAGCCTACATATTGAATGCAGTCAACATAACCCAAAGTTAATCAAGCTGCTTCTCCATACCTGTAAGGGTTGATTTTTAACTGATTTCCAGCGAGCTTCGTCTATATGCCTCTGTTGGGACTTGGATTTTATTTATAGGCGCTCGTTATCTTTTTATAAGTTGTCTTTTGATTTAGTGCCTTGTAACTTAAAATTCAGGACCTCTCTGTCATGGTGGGGGTGTCATAAAACGCTTTAAGAATTTTCCCCCAGTCTTCCGCTTCTTGGCTGTGTTTTTATTTGAGTCTGCTTGTGGGGGGGGGGGTAGAATGGGGGTGACCTCAAGGACACTGCCTGCCAGTTCGCCACTAGCAGGTGGTGATTCAGAGAGAGGCCAGCAGCAGTGATAATGGCATTTGTCATCCCCACAGTCACAACTTCAACACTTTCCTGAGTCCCTGAAGCTTAATTCTAAAGTGATGATGGGAAAAGTGCTGCTTCAGTAAGTTTAGCTTCTGTTTTACCTGTCTCTTTTTCCTTCCTTCAAGATTTATTTCTGTGCTCTGTTGCTTTTCGCCCAGATATTTATATAGCTGGGACCAGTGTATAGATATGATACCACTTTATCCGAATGTTTGCTTTTTCTCTTATTCATGGTTTAGTAAAAATAAGGATAATTTAGAATATGTAATAGGAAAAATTACAGACAGGATGTATGTACACTGGCACACCGTTATACCAAAAGCTACAGGGGGGTTGGTTTCATGATCATAATGTTCATGATAACCAAAGAAAAATATGGTTTTTAAAAATTCAAATACAACATTCAGAACTAAAATATCTCTTCACCAAAAATTTTAAGCAGTGAAGTGTGTTTTTTTTTTTTTTTTTTTTTTTTTTTTTTTTTGCTTTTTGGGTCACACCCAGCGATACTCCTGGCTTTGCACTCAGGAATTGCTCCTGGCAGTGCTTGGGGGACCATATGGGATGCCAGGGATCGAACCCGTTTCGGCCGCATGCAAGGCAAATGCCCTCCCCACTGTGCTATTGCTCCGGCCCCTGAAGTGTGATTCTTAAAGGGAGAATGGCAATGATTTTTTAATATATTTCCTTAAAGAGTATTCCATTTTAGGGACTGTAGCTACGGTACATTGGGTAGGACGCTTTCCTTGCATGTGGACTACCTGGGATTCGATCCCTGGCATCCTATATATCCTGAGCACCGCCAGGAGTGATTTGTGACGGCAGAGCCAGAAGTAACCCCGAGCATCACCACGTGTGGCACAGAAACCGAAATCCAAACCAAATAAATAGAGTGTACTATTGTACTGTGAAGGTGGCAGACTCTTTGTACATTTTTGTTCTATATAATATGAATCCGATATTACAATCAAGACTTATGAGTGAGGAAACAGATTTATTGAGATTAAAGAACTTGTCTTTATTAGATCATTTAGATAATTATTTAGATCTTGAGAGAGAGAGAGAGAGAGAGAGAGAACTGCCTGTCAGAGACAGGTTGGGGGTGTAGGTGGGAGGGAAACGGGGGACATTGGTGGTGGGAAATTGTACACTGGTGAAGTGATGGGTGTTGAAACATTGTATGACTGAAACCAATTATGAGCAACTTTGTAACTGTGTATCTCACTGTGATTTAATTTATCGCAAATCACAATATCCCGTTAATCACCGATTTCTTGGGCGGGCTCAGTAACATCTTATTTCGTCCTTTCCCTGAGATCTTAGAAGTCTCTCTCGACTTGGCTCTCCTAACGATGTTGCACTGGGGGCTCTTCAGGGTCAGGGGAATGAGATCCAGCTTGTTACTGGATTTAGCATATGAATACACCATGGGAAGCTTGCAAGGCTGTCCCATGTGGGCAGGAAACTCAGAAGATTGCCAGTTTCTCCAAAGGGAGAAGTAGGCTAAAGGTATCACACAGCCGCACTGGTGAAGGGATGGTTGTTTCAGCATTGTATAACTGAGACCTAAGCCTGAAAGCATTGTAATCTTTAACACGGTGATTTAATAAAATAAAATTTTTATTTAAAAAAAAAAAGGTATCACACAGCCGCAAGACGACCGCGCACTTCTGAGAGCTTGCTTTTAAGTCTCTCTCTGGATTTTGGATTTAATTTATACATATGTAAATTAAAAAAAAACTGATCCAGCGCCTATAGGTATTCTATGGAGTAGCAGTAAAGAGAGTCAGGGAGTTTGTCTTGCCCAGAAACCACTAACCTGCCTTATTATACTGAAAATTAGAATGGAGGAAGTATCTTCTGCGAAGGAAATCATGAGTCACTGGATACGGGGAACGTAGATGCCCGTTAGGAGTGACTCCCTTCCGCCTCGTCTTATTCTGAGCATGACTGGCCAGAGCTGGCAGCATGCTGCTTAACTTGGAACTTGGGGAAACTTCCAAGAAAACAAACTCATGTTAGATTTTGGTCATATTGTGATGGGTTTTTCGCTATGTTAAAAAGTTATATCTATTTCTATAAGTCCTGGAAATTTTTTTTTCTTTTTGGGTCATACCCAGCGATGCTCAGGGGTTACCCCTGGCTTTGCGCTCAGGAATTACTCCTGGCGGTGCTCGGGGGACCCTATGGGACGCTGGGAATCGAACCTGGGTTGGCCACATGCAAGGCAAACGCCCTCCCCGCTGTGCTATTGCTCCAACCCCTGCAAATTTTTTAAAGCTGAAAAAAACTGTTCCTATGAAATCTTATAACTCTAGAAGAATAGGTAGATGGTTTATTATTTTCTCTTTCTTGTTCTCCATTAATTTTGCTTCTTATTAAAGTTGACAGCTATAATTGGAATGTCTGAGGATAAAAGCATTAGTATTGAAGAGAAAAGTTATCTTTACACAAGCCATTAGGTTTGGTGGCCCTCTACTTCAAAGGTTTGTTGGGTCAGCAAGTGATGGAATAAATTTGGAGAACTGGAGAGATAATACAGTGGGGAGGGTGTTTGCCTTGCATGCGGCCCACCCGTGTTTGACCCCCAATATCCTGTGTGGTCCCTGAGCACCACCAGGAGTGATTCCTGAGTGCAGAGCCAGGAGTAAGCCCTGAGTGATACCCAGTGTGGTCCCAACCCCTCCCCACCCAAAAAAGAATTTGGAGTATTGGTTATGGATTCCTAAAATATATTCTGTTCTATTATCAAGAGTTTGAGTAATTGGGAGGTGGTTAATACCCGCTTCGGTTTAGAAAACACAATGTTTTATCTATTCACAATATTCTGTTTTAAGAATCTAGGGTACCTACTTCTTGGGGCTGGAGCAATAGCACAGCGGGTAGGGCGTTTGCCTTGCATGCGGCCGACCCGGGTTCGATTCCCAGCATCCCATATGGTCCCCTGAGCACCGCCAGGGGTGATTCCTGAGTGTAGAGCCAGGAATAACCCCTGTGCATTGCCGGGTGTGACCCAAAAACCAAAAAAAAAAAAAGAATCTAGGGTACCTACTTCTTGACAATCTCTTCTATCGAAAGAGAAAAGTTATCTTTACACAAGCCATTGGGTTTGGTGGACATTAGGTTTGATCAGTAAATGCTGTAGCAAGATCCTTTTAGTTTATAAATAGACAGGAGTTCCCAAAATTATTCTCTTGTAACTGAGAGCAATATGCAAAAAAGAAAACTCTAGAAAACCAAACATATGGAAGACATTTCAGTTGCATTGTGGTATATGGAAACTGAACTTTCCATATAGTAGTAATAATGTATCAAATAAAGGTGTCAAAGTATAATTATATATTACATATATACTACAAATTTGTATGTTATAAGCCATTGTTTTGTTTTTTTTGTTTTTTTTTATTTTTTTAATTTTTTTTTTCTTTTTGGGTCACACCTGGTGATGCTCAGGGGTTACTCCTGGCTCTGCACTCAGGAATTACCCCTGGTGGTGCTCCGGGTTACCATATGGCATGCTGGGAATCGAACCCAGGTCGGCCATGTGCATGGCAAACGCCCTACCCACTGTGCTATCGCTCCAGCCCCCCATTGTTTTTTTTTTATATAAGCCATTGTTGAAGATTTTTTATAATCGAGGAGAAAAAAGCATGAGTACACAAAACTCATATAAAGGAAATTCTAGCTAGGAAATGTTTGTGGCTTTTTGTATTTTGCCCTTAAAAAATGACATAAGATTCAGTATCATGCAAATTTGCTTTCTAGTAATTTTCTATCAATTTTCCCTTCTCAGAATCAGACTGTATCATTTAAACACAGAGCTGTGCCAAGTGAGTAGGCAGTTTCTAGGGCTAGAGTCCAATGATTTCTCTCTCTTAGCATATAAAGTGCAAAAAGACCGGTCCTGTGATCCTCTCTGCATTTGCTTGTCCTGAAATAGTTCAGCGGTGGCATTAATGATAGGCTCACTCGTCATCTTTGCAAATCATTGTAAAGTAGAAACTTATGGTTTGGAAAGAGAACCCTTATTTGTCGGGGAAATTCTGGACTGTGAAAAACTTGCTTCTTCCTGGGCCCAGATTCTCATTACCTAGAGTCCATGCCAGACAGATCAGGTAAGATTTCATAATACCGCTTCATGCATGACCTTATGTTGACTCTTGTCATCATGCCTCAACTTTCAGTGTCGTAAGAACCTGCATTTATGGGCTGAAAGCAATAGCACAGCAGGTAGGGCTTTTGCTTTGCACACGGCCAACCCAGGTTCGATTCCCAGCATCCCATATGGGCCCCTGAGCATCGCCAGGAGTAACTGCATTCCTGAGTGCAGAGCCAGGAGTAACCCCTGTGCATTGCGGGATGTGACCCAAAAAGAAAAAAAAAAAAAAAGAACCTGCATTTACCTTGATATATATAAATGCCCTCTCTATAGAGGTAGCACACAGCGGGTAGGGCGTTTGCTTTGCATGAGGCCGACCCGGGTTCGATTCCTCCATCCCTCTCGGAGAGAACTCAAGCAGGGTACTCTCAGTAGCTTGCAGTGATACAGTGATACCCTGGTAGAGAGTGCTGTAACTTTTCAAAGTCCGGTTTTAATTCAGCTTTAGCATTCCATTCCCGAAATCCACCAGTTTCCAGAGGCCAAGTTGTAACCTATTTGGTGTTTACTTGCAAATTTGGGACTTCTGAGTTTGGGTCCTTCCTCTACAAATATAGGATTTAATTACCACCCAGCATGAAATAATAGTAGCTAAAATGGAAAAGGCTTTAAGAGAAGGCGCTCATCAGATCCTTAATTCCCTTTATATTCCTTAGCTAGAGAGAAAGGGAATTAGAGATCATTGACCTGACTCACATAGTAAAACCTTTTTTATCCTTCCTGGATTTAGCTGACAGACCGACTTTGTTACAAAAATTTCATGAAGACGACATTGAACAATACTTTAGTCTTTAATGCTACTTTTAATTATACAAAAACCCGCTTCCACCTGGATTACTACAAGTAATTCCATCCTATTGACATTTAAATAGATAAAACAAACAGCATTTTATTCCTATAAATAAGCAGCATTTACAGGAATAAAATAAAAACCAGGTGGATGACTAATCATTTTTAATAAGAATTAGAACTTTCCTCATTTTGGAGCTTTTGGATTCTGAATTTGAAGGGGAAAAAATTTCTAGATTGATCTTTAAAGCATATGTCAACCTAATACAGTCATTTGGGAATTTTTCTTTTCTTTTCTTTTCTTTTCTTTTCTTTTCTTTTCTTTTCTTTTCTTTTCTTTTCTTTTCTTTTCTTTTCTTTTCTTTTCTTTATTTTCTTTAATTTTTATTTTCCGAGTGAGGTGGGTAATCTAGCAGTGGAGGAAGATCGAAACTCTTTGCTTTTAAAACTACTGTGGTCTAATTTACATAATTTGTAGTATTGGGTGGGTGTGGAGAAACTTGAATTTTCCCATTGCTTAGATTATATATTGGCACAACTCTGGGGTTAAAGTATATTTTTTTAATAAAAAATGGAAATGCAGGGGCTGGAGTGATAGCACAGCGGGTAGGGCGTTTGCCTTGCATGAGACCAACCTGGGTTTGATTCCTCCGTCCCTCTCCGAGAGTCCAGCGGGTAGGGAGTTTGCCTTGCACGAGGCCGACCCAGGTTCGATTCCCAGCATCCCATAGGGTCCCCTGAGCATTGCCAGTAGTAACTGCATTCCCTTGAGTACAGAGCCAGGAGTGACCCCTGTGCATTACCGGGTGTGACTCAAAAAGACAATAATAATAATAATAATAATAATAATAATAATAATAATAATAATAATTTAATGCCTCCTATCTGATTCTTCCTGAAGGAGAAAGAAATGACACCTTCAATATACCCATGTGTGGCTGTACCTCGCTATTTTATTTTTTTTATTTATTATTATTATTATTATTATTATTATTTTGCTTTTTGGGTCACACCCAGCGATGCTCAGGGGTTACTCCTGGCTTTGCACTCAGGAATTACTCCTGGCGGTGCTTGGGGGACCCTATGGGATGCCAGGGATCGAACCCAGGTCGGCCACGTGCAAGGCAAACGCCCTCCCCGCTGTGCTATCGCTCCGGCCCCCCTCGCTATTTTAATAGCTGCTCTGGGAAATGTATTGATCAGGAACATTCTGTCAGTTACTCCCTCAAGTGAAATGATCTAATTTGCTCTGTTTGCGCCTTAGAAAGCAAAGAGCAGAGCCGTGCATGTACAACTTCTGCCCCTCTTCTCCGCTTTCAGTGTAAATGCCTGCCACTCTAGCCAGCTGCCTGGAAGGATGCCAAGGAAACATGGTAGCATTCTCTCGAGAGTTTGGAATTGGAGAGAAGGAGCTATATCTGATGCCATTGGAATACTTTTAATTATTTGTATCTGTGTTTGTGTGATCAGGGTGGATCTCAGGCCTTATGCCTGCAAGATATGTGCTCTGTGGCTGAGGCACATGTATTTTTTTTGTGTGTGTATTTTTTTAATAGTAAAAAGAAACTGTCTGTTAATGGCCAGGTCTCTTTTGGTTCTCTTTTAGGACTCAGCCCAGGAGAGCGTCATTACTAGAGATATTCATCGCACGTTTCCTGCACACGATTACTTTAAGGATACTGAAGGGGATGGCCAGGAATCACTCTACAAGATATGCAAGGTCAGTCCCCACCTCATTTTTTTTTTTTCCAATGAATTTTACAGACCTGTATTTTCGTTTTTTCTTTTTGGGTCACACCCGGCTGTACGCAGGGGTTATTCCTGGCTCATGCACTCAGGAATTGCTCCTGGTGGTGCTGGGGGACCCTATGGGATGCTGGGAATTGAACCCGAGTTGGCAACATGCAAGGCAAATGCCCTCCCCGCTGTGCTAGTGCTCCAGCCCCCAGACCTGTATGTTTGGAACCCGTCTTAGTACTTTTGGAAGTTTTTGCTTCTGTCTTTATTTCTTATTTGCACTGTGCCATGCTCTGCTTCAGCATGTCTGCAGTTTCCAGTCCTACAGGGAACTTTCGTTGACTGTGTGCTCTGGGTGTCCATGCAAGGAGGGATGTTACTGCCTGTTTGACTCTGCCATCAAGGGGCAGGGACAGAAGGCTCTCGGGGGCTGTGTAGCAAAGGCTCTGAGGCGTCTGATGACTTTCCCAAATGGCGAGCGCCTCAGTGTTGACATAAGAGGAAGCAGCAGTGTGCCACTAGTTAGAACCTTCCAGAAAGTTCTGTAATCTTTTTTTTTTCTTTGTGGGTCACACCAGGCAATGCACAGGGGTCACTCCTGGCTCATGCACTCAGGAATTATTCCTGGTGGTGCTTAGGGGGCCCTATGGGATGCTGGGAATTGAACCAGGTTGGCCGCATGCAAGGTAAATGCCCTCCCCGCTGTGCTCTCGCTCCAGCCCCTGTATGTATATCTTTGAGTTTACATTCTTGGGGAAGTCAAATAAACATCAGTACCGTGTATTTTTTGGCCTGGGATGTGACTCAGTGGTGAAATTGAGGCTACAGTTATTTCTGATATGACAAAAGACAGCCCAAATTTTGATAGTATTGTTAGGGGCGGCAGATCTCTGCCTGGGGGAGGCTCGGAGAGACAAAAGAACAAAACCAAGACAACTCTTTCTGCAAATGCATGGGGTTTATTTAAGCCAATATAGCTATATTGGGACCTTCAATTGTGCCTCAATAGCATGGCATAACTGAAGGCCCCACCTCCAAAAAGCAGGCTGTATTTATACCCTTTTGGGGGAGAAATGAAAATCTCACATATCAAAGGGAATCACATAGGTCACTTAATTTGCATATCTAAACATTTGTTGACAAATGAAAATCTCACATGTCAAAGGGAATCACATCTATATATCAAAGGGGATATATTGGGGGAAAATTACATGTATTGGGGGAAAATTACATGTATTGAATCAAAGGAGAATCATACATATCAAAGAAAATCACAGGTATTGGATCAATAGGAAAACCATAGGAAACCATAGGAAAACCATACAAAAGGGAAAACCACACCTATTTCACTTAATATGCTAATTTCAACATTTGTTGACCTTTCCGAGCAGATGTTTGTTTACAGTTCCTCCGGGCAGTTTGTTGGCCCATTTGGTGACAGAGTCCTGCCCAGAGGAAGGTCCTGAAGACATCTTTCAAAGCAGTCAAGTAGTTACAAAGGGCAACTTCAGCTGTTAACCCTTAACCTGCCCTTCAGTTCTTGACTCTTAACTTGCCCTCCTCTTCAGTATATCAGGGTTTTTTTGGTTTTTTTTTGGGGGGTCATGTAATCTATACACAAGGATATTAAATTTAAAAAAATTTAAATTAATTTTAAAAATTATTTTATTTATTAATTAAATTAAATTTAATTTAATAGATTAAATTAAAATTTAATTAGATTAAATTTAATAAAAATTTAATTTAGTTAAAAATTAAATTTAAATTAAAAATAATTATTAAATTAAAAAAAATTTAAATTCAACAACCAATTGATTTACAAAGTGACTGATAGTTGGGTCAGGCATACCCCTCTCCAACACTGCTTCCACTACCAGTGTCTACTTCTCCCCACCAGTGTTCCCATGCTCGCTCCCTCCCTCCTGCCTACGCCCTTTGACTGGCACATTTCAGAGTTTGGTGGATCTCATGTTTTAGATCTCATGTTTTCAGTGTTGTTGAGACAGACTGTGCTTTGGATCTACAGCGACACCACTCTCCCTCGTCACCGGTATACCCAGAACCCTGACCTGCCCCCCATTACTTCCCTTTCTCTGTCCCTCTTTCTCTGTTCTTCTCAGTCCTCGGGGTGATCTAGGAATCACCCCTGTATTACATTGCCTGGCCCAGTTATCCTGTATACCACAGGTAATTGAGTGTAGGATAACATAGCCTCAGTAGTTTAGGTTTATTGGGTTACTCCCGTTACAGTGCTCCTATTCCTCTTTGTTTATTTGTAGCTTCTTTCTTGGTGTTCTATTGACTTGTAAATAATGTTTTTCTCTTCTCCTTGAGTCCTTTGCATAGTTTATTCAGAGCAAGTCCTTTTTGTATGGACACAGGAAGACTTAACAAATGTTATGCTTTTGTAACCTGGGAGTCATTTGACTCTACATGATATTTTCCTCCAGGGCATCTGTTCTCTTGACCCAAGCCTCAGCTGCCCTTACTTCCTAGCACCCCCAAAGCACGGTCCCGACGTGGGACAAGAAGGACCCAGGGCAAGCGGTGAGTTGTGTGCTACCCTGGCATTGAGATGGGCCTGGCCAAAGTGCCTAATGCTTAACTATAAGTTAAGAGCTTGATCATGGACAAATGCTGTCATGATCCAAACAGTGATACTAGATTTGGACCCTGCTAGGGTGAGGAATGATTAATCTGGCCTGAGTGCTGTGGTCTGAGCCTGTGGCAAGATGTTGCCAGGAGAGCTGCCTTGCAAGCCTCAATGTATCCCTTGCTATGTCCATACAAAAATAACTAGTTTTGAGATGTTAATAAATTCCTGGACTAAGGAAAAGAAAAAAACCTTAAGAGTGAGGAAGGGCTTTGGAGTGCCCTGCCCTCAGGAAGGGCTTTCTTATGTTGATTTGGCTACCTGGCTGGTTGTAGCCTAGAGGGCTAGGTGGGAGAGACAAGTAGGAGGAGAGAGAGAAGCCAGAGAGGAGCAGCAGTTGAGAGTAGATCCAGAGAGAGGCCGGAGCTGGGAGTGCGGGAGATGAGAAAGTTTGAAGATTGAATAAACGGTAACTAATCAGCAACCAGCTTGGTCCTCGTTCTTCCTTCGCCTGTCCTTGACCACCGGCCGTCCCGATCCAGTCCACACACTGCGGTTCCAGAGCACTGAACGCGGGTGGTGAGACAGAGCCGCCCGGAGAGCCCGAGAGTGCTCTCGCCCCTCGGCGAGCTTTAGTTTTTTACAATTGAGGCCGTCTTGCGTTTGCCCTTCTTCTTCTGGCTTCCTTCACTTAGCATGTCATCCAGTTCCAGCCAGGTTTCAGCAAATTGCGTGATTGCATCGACCCTTGCAGCTGCACAATATCCCACTGTGTTGATATACCACATCGCCATAATCTGTTCATCTGTCAGCGGATTCGTATATTGGTTCCATATCTTAGCTGTTGCTCAAAGTGCTGCATTGAGTAATGGTTTTCATATGTCCTTTAAAATGAAATATTTTTTTTTCTTCTTGGGGGTAGATGACCCAAAGTGGAATTGTTGGGTCATACAGCAGCTTAATTCTAAGTTTATTGAGTACTCCCCCGTAGTTTTCCCCAGGGGTTGAGTTGAACCAGGCAACAACACTCCCCCCAGCAGTGGGTGAGAGTTAAATAATGACAATTTTACTGCTTTACCAATTTGTGCTTTTCAAAAAAATTTTTTTTTCTTGCCTTACTGCATTGGCCTTCATTATAGTAGAAAGCATTATAGAAGTCTTATTCTCAGTTATCCCTAAATTCAGTTAAAAATATAAAAGCGTTCCAATTTAAGTGCAGAAATCAACTCTAGCTTTCAAAGATGCAGAAGTCTGACTCTATCGAAAAGTTTCTGTGATTGCTGAAATGAGACGATCCAAACTGTCAGATTATAGGGAAGATTTAAAAACCGGCTGTCAGGTTTTAATGGCCCTGTCAATTTTAGATTTTGCCTCATAATGTCTTTTTCAGAGTGGGAGGAATTGGAAATGGTTCAAAGATGCTTCTGTTGTGATAAATTTTTGTGTGGAAAGTTGAACCCAAAGTACGATAGTAGAATTTATGAAATTCTGAAAATGAAAAAGCTCGGACTCTCCTCCCTTCTTCCTTCTTTCTTTGCTTTCTCCATTTCTCCTTCCTCTCCTCCTCTGTATTGTCGGTAAAGCATGTTAGAATAGTGTTTTTGAAAGGAGAAAAATCGCATTACCTCTCAGTATCTTTAGCATGCTTCTAATTCATATATATATAATGAGAAATCTATTCTGATATATATATATATATATATATATATATATAATGAGAAATCTATTCTGGTGTGGAGACAGCGTGACTCAGTTGAAAGAACTGAACATCAGAAAATCTGGTTCTTTTTTGTATCCTCAGGATATATTCTCAGAAGTGGTATTGCAGGGTCATATGGAAGCTCAATTTCTAGTTTTTGAAAGGCTGGACCAGTCATCTGTATACCTATATATTCATTGCAGCACTGTTCACAATAGCCAAAATATGGAAACAATCCTAGTGCCCTAAAACAGATGACTGATTAAAGAAACTTTGGTACATATATACAATGGAATACTATGCAGCTGTTAGGAGAGATGAAGTCATGAAATTTGCTTATAAATGGATAAACATGGAGAGTATCATGCTAAGTGAAATGAGTCAGAAAGAGAGGGACAGACAGAAGGACTGCACTCATTTGTGGAGTATAGAATAACATAACATGAGGCTGACACCCAAGGACAGTAGATACAGGGGCCAGGGGGATTGCCTCATAGCTGGAACTGTTTCATGAGTGAAGGGGAGAAGGCAGATGGAATAGAAAAGGGATCACTAAGAAAATGATGGCTGGAGGAACTAGTTGGGATGAGAGATGCATGCCAAAAGTAGATAATGGACCAAACATGATGACCTCTCAGTGTCTGTGTTGCAAGCCATAATGCCCAAAAGTAGAGAGAGAGTATGGGGAATATTGTCTGCCTTAGAGGCAGGGGGAGGGTGGGAAAGGGGGGTATATCCGGGATATTGGTGGTGGGGAATGTGCACTAGTGGAGGGATGGGTATTTGATCATTGTGAGATTGTAACCCAAACATGAAAACTTGTAACTATCTCACAGTGATTCAATAAAATTAAAAAGGAAAAAAGAAAATCTGGTTCTGATCTGGTTCCCATCTAAGATATATCACGTCACATCTAAGACGTTGGAAAAATCACTTTCTGAATTTATTTTTTTCCTCAGTAAAAGTGTGGGATCTAGATAAGATTATTTCAATCCTAATTTTCAGTGATCCTAAGTGATGAAGACTTTTTTTTTTTTAGCAAAATAAACACGAATGCAGACTGTAACAGTTATTTGTCATGTTAGATATTCGCTTTCTCAGTACTTGAGTCGCAGCGTGTGGCTTGGCTTCGAAGGTGTTCGCTGTTCCTGTTCTGTGTGTGTGGTGGGGGTCGCTGACACACACGGGAAACAGAGGGCACTTCCTGATCCACGTGTCTTCCTCAGACCCCCGATCAGTCAGTCAAGTAGTGAGCTATAATATTGCTAACAATAGTATCGACGAAGGCAGCGGAGCTACGGTATTGTTAACAATGTCATGAAAGCCGCTGCTTTCTGAAAGAGAGGCCACTGCTGTGCGTTGAAGGAGGAATCGACTATATTATAGGGAGATCGATACCTTCATCCATCTGAGTTAACTGTTCGATAGATCAACAGCATACTTACGGGCTCAGAAAAAAAAAATAATTAGTTGATTTTTAGTGATCTCATCTAGAATTTTATTTTTATTTTATTTTATTTTTTGCTTTTTGGGTCACACCCGGCGATGCACAGGGGTCACTCCTGGCTCATGCACTCAGGAATTACTCCTGGCGGTGCTCAGGGGACCCTATGGGATGCTGGGAATCGAACCCAGGTCCGCCTCGTGTAAGACAAACGCCCTCCCCACTGTGCTATCGCTCCGGCCCCTAGGATTTTTTTAAAAAGGCACTTTTCCCGAGCACCACTTGGGCATAGCCCACCAGGGCCGCCCTGGCACTGCAGGCCCCAAAGCAGCGTCCACTAAAGTGTCACCACCGGGCCCGGAGCACTGTTTGGGAGACCATCATTCAAAAAGAAATACGACATTGTAGCAAGAAGTGATTTCATTTTTGCCAGTATGTAAGATTTGAGGCCTCTTCAAAAGATTATCGGGGGAGTGAGCACTATTTTTTCTGTACTGGTTAGGCCTTTAAAGGTGTCAGTAAGGTGCTAGGGAATTGTAAAAATAACAGAAAGATTGGTTGTCACACAAAATGTGGTTCTTGCTTTGTTGCTGGTTGCAGAAAAGCAGGGATTCTTTGTTCTTCTGCTAAGCCTTCATCTTTCCAGTTTTCTAAAAATCACTTTAGATCTTACTGTTAATTGTAATAAATACCATTCTAAAAAAAAATACCATTCTAGTTTCCAATTGTTAATTGTAGTAAACATTTAATACGAATAATCAAAATGCAAAGGCTATATATAGCTCCGTGACTTTTTAAAAAATAATAATGTAGGAGTACTGCTATTTATTCAGCCGTTGATTAAGGTGATTGAATTGGGCATGAACTCCATGCTCAGTGACTTATTTTACCGAATTGACTATTGCAATGCAGTCATTGATAGATACTGAATATTATTTAGAACAAGAAAGGCCATTTTCATTTTTCCTAAACAAGTACCTCTGAAGGCCACAGTCTCTTATTTGTTTCCCCACACATTGTTCTATGTCTGTCCGTCTCTCTGTCTCGTGTGTGTGTGTGTGTGTGTGTGTGTGTGTGTGTGTGTGTGTGTGTGTGTAGGGTGGAGTAGAGGAAGCACCTTGCCCATTGTACTATCTCTCCACTATTATTATTTTTTTTTCTTACCAAGAAACAAAACCAGAAGCAAAACCAAAAACTGAACTCCCACACCATCTGTTTTGTTGTGTGATTTCTGCTTCGGTTATTTGAGATCTATTCACATGTCGCCTGTGTACTACTTTTCACCACCGCATAATATTCTATCTAGTGTGTCCTATTCTTGGGAGGCATTGGGGTTGTTTAAGGCCTGGACACTGTCAGGATGTGCTGAACGTTGACGTGTGCTGTTCTCTGCTCATTTCCACTGGGCACGAAAATTCCGAGTCAAAACATCAGACATGTTCAGTTTCATTAGAAATCACCAGATTTTCAGAGTTTTGCTGCTTTTATTTCGAGATTATTAGAATTCCAGATGCGCTGAACATCTGTAGTTAGATTCTAAGTATTTTGGGGCCCATGGGGTGGTATCACTCTGGTTCGTAGGATTTTCCTTTGTGACTGCCGAGAACGGACACCTGTTCTCAAGTCCATTACGATGAACTCTTTACCGCCAACCTGTTTCCTTTCTCGCTGCTTTTTCCAAGAAATGTTCTGTATTTTGTAGGATCCCCCCTGTCCGCCTTGTATCCTGCCAAATCACTGATAAAAATGAGAAGTACTGGGGCTGGAGCGATAGCATAGCGGGTAGGGCGTTTGCCTTGCACGCGGCCGACCCAGGTTCGAATCCCAGCATCCCATAGGGTCCCCTGAGCACCGCCAGGGGTAATTCCTGAGTGCATGAGCCAGGAATGACCCCTGTGCATTGCCGGGTGTGACCCAAAAAGCAAAAGCAAAAAAAAAAAAAAAGAGAGAGGTACTGATAGCCTATGTGATGAGAGGCTGATGGGATTCATTCTTTTCATGAGTTTCTCCTATATCTCACAGACACCTTCCATGCATTCATTCCCGTATTCATACTCAGTCTGGGTTCTGCCTTCTGGTCTCCTGGGTGTTCCAGAAAAGTGTGTGACATCACGCAAAGCTATTTTTCACCTGTTGCCACTCCCAAAATAGTTCATGAGTTTAGCCAAAGATCACCAACCAAAGCTCTGGTGTTTTGTTTTGTTTTGAGTCCATTACATTTTCCCCTTTTCCCCATGTATTTATTATTTGTTTGTTTATTATTTATTTATTTATATTTGCTTTCTGGGTCACACCCAGCGATGCTCAGGGGTTACTCCTGACTCTGCACTCAGGAATGACTCCTGGCGGTGCTCAGGGGATCCTATGGGATGCTGGGAATCGAACCCGGGTTGGCCGCGTGCAAGGCAAACACCCTACCCGCTGTGCTATCGCTCCTGCCCCATGTATTTATTTATTTTTGACTGATGCCTTTTATTTATGTTTAAAATATTTTTGAATTTTACTTTTTTTTTTATTGAATCACTGTGAGATAGACCCCTACAAAGCTGTTCACGATTAGGTTTCAATTGTACAATGTCCCAACATCCGTCCCTCCATCAGTGCCGTCTCCCAGCGCCAGAGTCCCCAGGTTCCCTCCCATCACTGCCCCCACTCCCCACCCCCCCCCCCCGCCTGTGTCTATGGCAGGAGCTTTTCTTTGTTCTGTCTCTCTCTATCTCTGTCTCGCTCTTTCTCAAGTCCATTACATTTTATTTTTTTTTATTGAATCACTGTGAGTTTTTTAATTGAATCCTTGAGACCCTTACCAAAGCTCTGTTTTTTAAAAGTAAAATTTTCACTGTATCACTGTCATCCCATTGCTCGTCAATTTGCTCCAGTGGGCACCAGTCACGTCTCCATGGTGAGACTTGTTGTCACTGTGTTTGGCATCTCGAATACGCCACGGGGAGCTTGCCAGGCTCTGCCATGTGGGCAGGATCCTCTCGGTAGCTTGCCGGGCTCTCCGAGAGGGACGGAGGAATCAAACCCGGGTTGGCCATATGCAAGGCAAACCACCCTCCCCACTGTGCTATTGCTCTAGCCTATGCATATGCAAAGTTTGATAAATGCTAGCAAATGTATATAGCTATAGAACCATAATCAAAGAGCACTGCAATGAAGATACCAGGTATTTTTGCCAGTTGAAAATGTTTGCTTGGTCTTTAGTCAGTCTCTCTGCTAATGCCTCGCCCTGGACAGCCACGTTTCTTCTCCTGGCCATTATCAATCAGTTTCCATTTCCAGAATCTAATAGACACAGTGTACAGTATAGTCCACTCGCTGTGCCTCTGAGATTTCTCCGTGCAGTTGGGTCTCTGTGCTCTCTTTGGTTTTAATGCTGGGTGGTAGTTTATGGTAATCTCCCATTTTTCTTGGCATAGTTTATTACCATTTAGCTTTAATTTGTGATTTCAGGCCAGAGAGAGAATACAGTGAGGAAGGTGTTTGCCTTGAGCTGACCCAGTTGATTCCCAGCGCCCCATGTGATTCCCCCAAGCCCTGCCAAAAGAGATCCCTGAGCACAGAGCCACTAGTAAGTAATCCATGAGCACCACGTGGTTTGGTTCCCCCCAGAAAAAAAAAATTGTTCTAATTTCTAGAAACTGGAAATTTTAAAACGATGATCTAGTCTTTTTAATGGGATAGTGAGAATAATTATATATTTCATGAGTGTACTGACATTGGACTTTAAACTTATTATATTTTGGGGGGGGATCACACCCAGTGATGCTCAGGAGTTACTCCAAGGCTCTGTACTCAGGAATTATTCCTGGTGGTGCTTGGGGGACCACATGGGATGCCAGGTTGGCTCTGTGCAAAGCAAATGCCTTCCCAGCTGTACTGTTGCTCCAGCCCCTTTAATGTACTGTTTATGCCATGTTTGTCTTATATGATATTAGACTTTTCTTACTACTCACCTCTGCCACTCTCTATTAGCTATACATTGCAAAAATGTTTTGTTGATCACACAAAAGATAAATCATGCATTCTTGGCTTATTATTATCATCTTAAATAAATACTTTGCTCCCGGACAACACAAGAAAACTTAAATTCCTCTCACTTTATGCATTTTTATGCCTATTGTTTTGTTGTGCATTTGACTCATTTGCATTCCCATCACATAGACACATATATGTGGGATAATTTTTGAGTTTTAAACCACTGGTAGGCTTACTCCCCTGTTTGTGATTTTATGCTGTTACTTCTTTCTGCTTTGCATATACGTATCTGTTATCATTTTTATGCTGCTCAGAGAATTGTCATTAATATTTCTTTAGTGAAAGTCTACTTGTGAAAAATTTTTTGTTATTTGTGAGCCTCATCATCATCATCATCATCATCATCATCATCATCATCATCAACATCCCGTTGATCATCAAATTTCTTGAGCGATCTCAGTAACGTCTCCATTCATCCTAGCCCTGAGATTTTGGCAGCCTCTCTTTACTCGTCCTTCCCAATGGTGCCGCATTGGAGGCTCATCATTTTGTCTTTTATTTTTACAAAGATATTTTCATTTCTAGACTCCTGGATGTTTCAGATGCTATTTCCTTCTTTGCACTCCCACCGTTTCTCTTGAAAGAGGCAGTTAATCTTATTGTGGCTTCTTAAAGGGGGATGCATCTTTCTCCTCGGCTGCAAAATCTTCAAATTCATCTTAGTTTTATTCAACTGTTTTCTTAGGCTGTACTAGATGCCAAATTAAAATGAACGTTTCTACTGCTCAGAATGTTGAATCTGATGCTTGAAGTAGTTTGTCACTGGTGGCACCGGTGCGTTGGGCCCCATGGAGTGGGACTCAGGGCTTTTTCTGGCTCTGTGCTCAGAGGTGACCACTGGCAATGGTCAGGGGACCGTATATGGGGGAATAGAATAGGGAAGCCTGGACGATGCGGTGGGGAGTGAACACTGTGATGAAGGACATGATGACAGCAATGCTTGGTGCATGAAACCTTACCATGAACAGTTTTGTCAGTGACGGTACTTAACAATTTAAAAAAGGGAAGAAAAAAATAGAAAAATTTTTGTGGCTGAGTGTTACGGACCTCGCTTATGTCTGCCCTTCACTTCTGTTTCGAAAGCTTCTTTCATCATTGTTGATACCAGGTCGGACAAAAGGGATTCCCGGGAAATTGGATCTCTCTCTGACCCTCCTCACACGGACAGCCTAGGAGACAGAGCTCCCGGGAAGAGAACAGTGGCATTTCATAGGTGGGTTTGATGTAGGCAGGTAGCTAGGGAAAGGCCCTGGACAATGAAACTTAGATTAACAAAGTCTCTTGGAAGGAGAATCCTGAGACTGACCCACCCTGTGGATACAGAAAACAGACCTGATAAGACCTTCAGCAGACCCTGAGGAGGTTGGACCCCTCCCCATGAAGTTCCTCGAATTCCCTCGACCTCTCCCTTAATCTGATTAAAATGTGATCCAGCCTAAAGAAGACCGTCACCACTCCCAGCCTCCCTAGTAACCTCCTTAGCAATGGACTTTTACCTGGAAAGAAGCCCCCACGTGGGGGCAGGTTGAAGAAACCCTCTAAAAGACACATTGAACAAAGGAAGTGCGCACATATGCTGCCTGAGCCCATGTGCTGCTTGTGCCCACGTGGCCAAGCACATGTGGTGCCCGAGCACATGTGTCTCCCGCATCTCCCCCCTTGAGATGTGTACTTTCATGCTTTCGTGTCCAGTGCTAGGGTGTGTGTAGAGCTTCCTCCACCTTTGGAGAAGCCGCATTCTCTCTTGAGCATGTTCTTCTTACTATTCTCTCTCCCACTTATCCTTACTCCTTCCCTCGGAAACCTCTAAATAAAATCTATTGACTTCACTACTTGTCTACTCCTGAAATTCTTTTCCGGGAGCGAGACAAGAACCCAGTAACTCTGGGTCCCGGGTGGTAGAGGCGGTTGGGGAGAAAGTGACCATCTTTATCCTCCCCACTTTATGTAAGTCACCCATGGGGCCCCCCCGACATCAGGTTTTTCTCCTGAAGCCAAAAAGGGGAAGGTCAGGTTTGCGGTGCTCGCGACTGGGGAACAGAGGGAGTGACGTGTCCCGCTCTCCTGCGGTTGCAGGGCGTTTTTCACATTGCTTTCATGCTCGGTCCTCTCCCAGCTGTTCTTTGGAAGCAGCTTTGTCCTTCCCGTGGACCCTGCAGTCTCAGCTGAAAGGCAACTCACAGCCCTGCAGCTCTGCAGGGGAGAACGGGGTGGGGGGATGAGGGTGGTCCAAGTACAAGGAATGCAAGAATCTGTGTCCTGAGGCCTGGCTTATTGTCACTCCTTTTATTTTATTTTTGTTTGTTTGGGGGTCACACCCGGCAGTGCTCAGGGCTTACTCCTGGCTCTGAGCTCAGGGATCACCCCCAGCTGGGCTCGGGGTGCCAGGGTTGAAACCTGGGCAGTTGCACACAGGACAAACACCCTACCCACTGTGCAATAGTCTGGCCCCAGATAGCTACTCTTTGAAAGCCTAGTTTGGAGGAAGAGTAGAAAAGTAAGATAACTTTGCAAAATTAGCAAGGAGAAGGAAAACGAACAGGTAAAGATAAACACAAGGAGCTTTCAAGTAAAATGTTGCATGCTTCCTGAATTTATTTTTTTTCTCAAAAATTGAGGATTGATTCTCTGCTTCCATTCAAATGACTTGAATATCCTAAATAATAAGATTTCAGTTATTCCTGAATGGGTTAGCTGTAGAATTATGGGGGCTTCCTACTTGCATATTGATAGCGACACAGTTGACAGCAACTTCTCTTTTCCTTCCTTCCTTCCTTCCTTCCTTCCTTCCTTCCTTCCTTCCTTCCTTCCTTCCTTCCTTCCTTCCTTCCTTCCTTCCTTCCTTCCTTCCTTCCTCTCTCTCTCTCTCTCTCTTCTTTCTTTCTTTCTTTCTTTCTTTCTTTCTTTCTTTCTTTCTTTCTTTCTTTCTTTCTTTCTTTCTTTCTCTCTCTCTCTCTTTCTTTCTTTCTTTCTCCCTTTCTTTTTAAAATTGAATCACTGTAGATAGACCCTTACAAAGCTGTTCATGATCGGGTTTCAGTCACACAGTGTTCCAGCACCCGTCCCTCCACCAGGGTACATTTCCCAGCACCAGTGTCCCCAGTTTTTCTCCGACCACCCCTACCCCACTCCCACCCTGCCTCTATAGCAGGCACTTTTCTTCCCATTCTCTCCCTCCCTCTTTCCTTCCTCACCCCCAATCTTGGGCATCGTGGTTTGCAATACAGATACTGAAACATTATCAGGAATATCCCTTTACCCACTTTCAACACTCAGTTCATGTCCCATGTGATCATTTCCAGTGATTCTTGTCATCCTGGTCCCTCCTTTATCTCACCCACCCACACACACTTGGTAGCTTCCAACCATTGATCAGGCCTCCAAAGTTGGCAGCATCTTTATAACAATATCTTCTAATCAATAGCAATTTTGCTTTTCTTAGGCCACTTCAGAAACGAGTCGGCTTAGCATGCTCTCCAGGCCCGTGTTCTCTCTTGGGCACGAATCTCGCTTGCTTGTTGCTGTGCCTCGTTGCTCACCTGGTGCACGGAGAAGCCTGTGTTCTCTCTCGAACGCGTACTTTCCCCTTCTTGTTTTTTTCTGTTTAGGTCACACCCGGCGATGCTCAGGGCTTGATCCTGGCTCTGCACTCAGAAATCGCTCCTGGCAGTGCTCGGGGGACCTTATGGGATGCTGGGGATCGAACCCGGGTCAGCCGCATGCAAGGCAAATGCTCTCCCCACTTGACTGTAGCTCCGGCCCCACTTTTTGCTTTTTGGGTCACACCCGGCAGATGCACAGGGGTTACTCCTGGTTCTACACTCAGGAATTACTCCTGGCGGTGCTCAGGGGACCATATGGGATGCTGGGATTCGAACCCAGGTCTCCAGCCCCTACCCTCACATCTTTTTAAAGTTTCAATAAGAACAGTCTTGCTTTCCCCACCCCATCCCCCAAAAGAAATGATTTTAACTTAATTCTATATATGAATCACTATATCACTGTCATCTCGTTGCTCATCAATTTGCTCGAGCGGGCGCCAGTCACGTCTCCATGGTAAGACTTGTGACTGTGTTTGGCATATTGTATACGCCACGGGGAGCTTGCCAGGCTCTGCCGTGCCGGCGGGATCCTCTCGGTAGCTTGCCGGGCTCTCCGGGAGGGGCAGAGGAATCGAACCCAGGTCGGCTGTGTGCAAGGCGAACGCCCTCCCCACTGAGCTATCGCTCCAGCCATATATAAATATGTGAGTTTAAAATATTTTAAGTGCGCATATATGAAGATACATGCGGTCCATCCTAACTGTTCATAGAGTCCATGTTTGTTTTTACGTTGCGTAACCAAACTTGGGTACCCCGTTAGGTAGTCACTAAGAGCCAGAAACCATAGAGGACCGTAGTGAAGACTGCACATAGTGAAGACTGCACCCTGGAGCTGAGATGCCCGAGTTTGAATTCGGGCTCTGTGTGTCCTTAGGTGACCTGGACGACTTAACGCCTGTGCTGCCTCAGTTTCATCATCTGTCCAGCAGAGAAGTTCGTGGTACTTTGTCTAGAGAGTTGTAAGAATTAAGTAACATGTGTCAACACCTTGAGGGACGGGTGGCAGTTATTAGTCGATCAATGTTAGTGTCTGTATAAAAGAGAAACATACGCTAAAAATTAATTTGAAAGGCCAGAAAGATAGCAAAGAGCTTAGAGCACTTGCCGTGCACATAATTTATTTTGTCCAGCCGTTGGCACTGTTATGGTCCCCGGAGTGCCCCTGGGTGTGGCCCCAAATGGATGAAAACCTGAAAAACCATTTGTGTCCACAAGTGTTATATTAACCTTGTCTTTAAACGTGATCTAGGGACTGGAGCGATAGCACAGCGGGGAGGGCGTTTGCCTTGGATTCAGCTGACCCGGATTCGATTCCCAGCATCCCATAGGGTCCCCTGAGCATGGCCAAGAGTAATTCCTGAGTGCAGAGCCAGGAGTAACCCCTGTGCATCGCCGGGTGTGACCCAAAAACAAAACAAAACAAAACAAAAAAACAAAAACGTGATCTAAAGGCCCCAAATGGATATATGCAAAATATATCCATTTTGCATATTCTGACATGACCTCAGATAGTGGCTCTTGGGAATCGTCTCCCAGGCCGACTAAGAGCGTTTTTCTTTTTAGTTTGTCAGTAGGTTTTACACATTTCAGTCTCGCTTCTCTCCGTGTGACATAATCATTTAAGGATGGGTGCCAAGAACAAAAATCCAGAAGCTGATTTGTTTATTTGCTTTGAACTCCTGTTGTCAGAAGCTCGTTGTCGATGATAGATGAAATCGTTTCTCTGTCTCGCAAGTGGCAAGTAGCTGTCCACAGATGTCAGCTTCCGCCAGTGAGGAGAGCATCTGTCTTTTCCCGTCTCAGCAGAACTCTCAGGCGTGTATTGAAGAAATGGGGAGACAGCTCAATATTTAGGCTGGGGCTTAGAGAAACACCTGACATGCAGTATGAGCGGAACTACTTTCCGCAATTTCCAGTAAGTCTGCAAGACATCATTTCCTCTGGCAGTGCCGGAAGGCTAGATGGGAAGTCTGTTTTGGAGGGGAGGATCAGTTCTTGCTTGTCCACAACGCCTTGCAGCCTCCCTCCCTCTCCTTCCTCTCCCTCTCCCTCTCTCCTCCTCCTGTTCCCTCTCTCCCCCTCCCCCTCCCCTTTCCTCTCCCTCTCCCCCTCCCTCTCCACTTTGTGGATAACTTACCCATACACAAAAAAATGTTTCTATACTTTTCTTAAGAATACTTATATATATATGTATATATATATGTAATATGTAATATATGTATATATACATATATATGTATATTTTGCTTTTTGGGTCACACCCGGCGATGCACAGGGGTCACTCCTGGCTCTGCACTCAGGAATTACTCCTGGCGGTGCTCAGGGGACCCTATGGGATGCTGGGAATCGAACCCAGGTTGGCCTCGTGCCAGGCAAACGCCCTACCCGCTGTGCTATCGCTCCAACCCCAAGAATACTTACATTTTATATAAATATTAGCTCTCTCCTCTCCTCCTTTTCCCTCTCCCTCTCCTTCCCTCCTTCCCTCTCTCCCTGTCTCTCTTTTCCTCTCTGTCTCACTCCATTTCTTTCTCTTTTTCTCTCTTCCTCACTCTCCCTCTCTCCCTTTCTCTCTCTCTCTCCCTTTCTTTTTCTCTGTCTCTGTCTCTCTCTAAATGTTTTCTGATTTCCCTTTTTTTTTTTTTTTTTTTTGCTTTTTGGGTCACACCTGGTGATGCACAGGGGTTATTCCTGGCTCTGAACTCAGGAATTACTCCTGGCGGTGCTCAGGAGACCATATGGAATGCTGGGAATCGAACCTGGGTTGGCCGAGTTCAAGGCAAACGCCCTACCCGCTGTGCTATCACTCCAGCCCCTCTAATTTCTTTTTTATTCTCTCTGAGACCGGCTTCTTTCATCTGTAAATGTGCCAGTCTGATAAAATACTATTGTGTGTTGCCCATTCCTTGGACACCAGAGAAATTCTCTACTTCCAAACAAACCTTTAGGTTTGCGTGTGAGAGATTATTTGGGGAAGAGCAAGGGTTGTCGACCAAATGGAATCATATTAAGAATATCAAGGGCAGTAATGGTTATTGTGTGCTTGAGATTGGCAAACAAAGTCGCATTACCCCAGAGGAAAAACTCTCAAAGTTAGCATTCCTACCGTGGATAACTGTTATCCACCAAGGAAACGTCCGATGCTTCCATACTTCTTTTATTAAGAAGACTTATATTTTATATAAGTGTTAGTGCCATCAAGATTTCTCATTGCCAACTGTCTGTTTTCAGGTCTATGTTTAGCCTATAGTCAGTGTTAATAAATATATTACATAAAGAAATAAAAATTCTTCTTTCCTAAACCAGAAGTCACGGATTTAAAAAAAAAAACGATCCAACTTCCTTTGATCTTTGTAATTGGCCTCATAAAGCAGTGTTTGATGTTTAATAGTCACATCAATTCATCCTGGCCCTTCCCTCACGAGCAACCTGTGTCCATTTGTTCAGTTGTGTGTTACTTTGACTTGGTACAGCTCTTCCTATCAGTGACGCCCTAAAGTAGGAGTCAGTTTCTTGTCATTTGTTTTTGAGGATGTGGAGTCTTCCCTTCCATCTCCTTAACCCCCCATACAAATCAGAGTGTGTCGGCAATTCTTACCCTCCCATGGATCAAGGACGTAAAAGAGTAAAATGTGAAACTTTCTTTTTTATTTTTATTTATTTATTTATTTTGCTTTTTGGGTCACATCCGGCGATGCTCAGGGCTGACTCCTGACTCTGCACTCAGGAATCCCTCCTGGCAGTGCTCGGGGGGGGGGGGGGACCCTATGGGATGCTGGGAATAGAACCTGGGTCGGCTGCATGCAAGGCAAACGCCCTCCCCGCTGTGCTATGGCTCCGGCTCCATGGGAAACTTTCTGAACAAAGTGAATCTATATGATTGCCTTCGTCTGTCTAGATCTAACAAAAACACCAGTGGCTGGAGCGTTAGGCCTTTGCCCACTGTGCCAAGGAGCTGAAGATGCAGATCGCATTTGGCGAGGCCCCGTTTCCTCGATCAGAGGAGGCCGTCTTCTTGCACAGGTGGCAAGGAGGCTCTTTGAGTTCTCCTTATTTTTCTATTTAAAAAAATAGTGCTTTTTGGGGCTGAAGAGATAGCACAGCGGGTAGGGCGTTTGCCTTGCACGCAGCCGACCCGGGTTCAAATCCCAGCATCCCATATGGTCCCCTGAGCACCACCAGGAGTAATTCCTGAGTGCAGAGCCAGGAGTAACCCCTGTGCATCGCCGGGTGTGACCCAAAAAGCAAATAATAATTAATAATAATAATAATAATAATAAAACAGTGCTTTTTTTGGGTCACATCCGGCAATGCTCAGGGCTGACTCCTGGCTCTGTACTCAGGAATTGCTGCACACCCAACAGTGCTTAGGACTGACTCCTGGCTCTGTGCTCAGGGACCACTTCTGGTCAAGGGCTCCCATGTGGGGTTCCCGGGCTTGACTTGGGGCTGGCCTCATGCCAGGCAAGCCCCTTACCCACTGTGCACTCTCTCTTTCCCTCTGAGGTCTCCTCCATAGGGACACTAGTTCCATTCTTGAACATTCTTTCTCATGGCCTAATCCTCTCCTAGTTTCCCCACTTGTTGATACTATGGGCTGGAGCGATAGCACAGCGGGTAAGGCATTTGCCTTGCATGCAGCCGACCCGGGTTCGATTCCTCCGTCCCTCTCGGAGAACCCGGCAAGCTACCGAGAGTATCCCGCCCACCCGGCAGAGCCTGGCAAGCTCCCCATGGTGTATTCGATATGCCAAAAACAGTCACAACAAGTCTCACCATGGAGACGTGACTGGTGCCTGCTCGAGCAAATCGATGAGCAACGGAATGACAGTGACAGTGACAGTTGATACTGTGATGTAGTGACTTCAGATCAGTGTGTGTGGGGTGGGATACTTACAACTCTTCGATCCGTAGCGGTTATGTAAGAGAAGGTTTTAAGGGTTCAGGCTTTGTATTCAAAGGTACTGAATTCAAATCTTGGCTCTAACTGCTGACTGGCTGTGCCCTTATTGAGGGTGGCTGCCTTGAGCCTCTACTGCAGAATTCTGTATTTCGTCCTCTTGTTTCCCCTTGCATTGTCGTGTAAGCTGCACTCTTGCAGAAGGATTCTCCACTGCCTTCCCCAGAATTCCTACCCCGACTTTCTCATTGCTGCAGTCTCCCTAGCCTGGCCTCTGGTGCACCAGCCAGTAAGACAGTAGCTGTACACTCACATCTCGGTCATCCTGCCAATGTCACCCCCTCCCCCCCGCCTTGTCATCCTGATGGGCTTGTTCTCCCTTCTGGTTTCTTCCTGCTTTTGTCTGACTCTCCGATGCTCTCGGATGGGTTTTGTTTGTTCAGATACGCTCTAAGTTCGTTCTTCGGGGAGAAATTGCTCCAGTGTGATTGGTCCAAATGGAAATTGCTCCAGCACAGAACGGCGTCCAGATGATTTTAGAAGTCAGCCCAATCAGTCATCAGGCCAGAAAAGCAATTGCCCTGAGGACTGGGAGCGCAGAAGGTGCAAAGGGAGACTCGATTTGAACAGAGGATGCTCAGAAAGACCTTAGACCACATCATAAGCAGTGTCTGGAAGATCTCCAAGGGGAAGAACTTGCTAGAACATTGTGTTTTCCTGCCATGAATCAGATTCCATTAGTGGTTAGTAAAATTAATTTAGCAATTGGCCTCTGCAAAATTAGTTTTGCTGCTAACCTAACCCCACACCGTAAGTAGGAAGTAGAATCAATGCTTCTTGGTTTGCATTTTGTTCCCTACTCCTCCAGGGAAACTGGTCTGTGGAGTCGCCAACTTAAGAGTCAGTCACCTGAGTGACCTTCAGTTTGTAGGGAACTCCTCTTTTGGGTTTGGGTTTTTTTTTTGTGTGTGTGTGTGTGTTTTTATTTTGCTTTTTGGGTCACACCCAGCGATGCTCAGGGCTGACTCCTGGCTCTGCCCTCAGGAATCACTCCTGGCGGTGCTCAGGGGACCCTCTGGGATGCCAGGATTGAATCCTGACCATCCATGTGCAAGGCAACCGCCCTCTCCCCCTGTGCTATCGCTCTGGCCCCTGGGAACTCCTCTTTTCACACAAGAAAGAAGATAAATAGCATAGTTCTTAATAAATGTAAAATACATTTAAGTAAAGAAACTTAACATTTGTCTAGACATATTGATCGTGGAAGAGTCAAGAGTTCCAGGGACCAACTTAGACACTTTTCCTGGGGGCGGGAGAGCCTGAAGGATGTATTTATTACTCATGGAACGTGCTTGCAGCAACAAATCCAAGAGTTCCTTGTTCACAGGAGAGGAAGGGATGGAGTGTGATTAGGGACGCTCCAAATTGGGCAGTATTAACACCATTTCCCATTTTTCCCCCTTTTGGTCCTTCTCTGTTCTTCATGTTTTTTTTTGTTTTGTTTTGTTTTTTTGGTTTTTTTGGTTTTTTTTTTTTTTGCTTTTTGGGTCACACCTAGCAATGTACAGGGGTTACTCCTGGCTCATGCACTCAGGAATCACCCCTGGCGGTGCTCAGGGGACCCTATGGGATGCTGGGATTTGAACCCAGGTCGGCCATGTGCAAGGCAAACGCCCTACCCGCTGTGCTATCACTCCAGCCCCTGTGTTCTTCATGTTAATAGCCTATTTTTATGTAGTGTGTGTGTGTGTGTGTGTGCGTGTACACACACACACAGACACACACTCCTGAGGTCCAGAGTTCTTCCCCTGCACCCCTTGCACCTCCCCCAGTACTGCCAGGTGAATCCCATTTTTGGGTCGACACCAGCCAGGCGCGCCCCATTCCCAGGCAGAGGGCCTCACCTCTGTGCGTGACCCTCTGGATAAGAGCCACGCCTTAGAACTCCCCCTTGAACCCCAAACTCTTTGTTCTCCCTCCCCACAGTCTCCTTGGCCTGACCAAAATGGTCTTTCCAGTGGAACTTAGGGGTTGCAGCTCTAGGACAGTGGGGAGGGCGTTGGCCTTGCACGCAGCTGACCGGGGTTTGATTCCCAGCATCCCATAGGGTCCCCCGAGCACCGCCAGGAGTGATCCCTGAGTGCAGAGCCAGGAGTCAGCCCTGAGCATCGCTGGGTGGGACCTAAGAGAAAAAAAATTGAACTTAGGTGCTCTCACGTTCTTTTTATCACCAGATTCTAAAGAAGTCCCATGGAGAGATGGGACATGGAGAATTGTTTGAGGGTTGAGGAGCCGGGCGGGCCTGGGGACGGACTCTGTGCTCAGAGCCCGAGCACTGCAGTGGGGCAGCTCTGGGGAAGGGGCGCGTCCCAGAGCCCAGCCAGGAGCCCCTCTGAGCCGCCATGGTGACTGCTGCCCTTGTCCTCCCTGCACAGGCGTACTCCGTCCACGATGAAGACATCGGCTACTGCCAAGGACAGTCTTTCCTCGCCGCGGTCCTGCTGCTGCACGTAAGTCGTGTTCCGTGGGCTACACGGACTTGATCCTCTTTTCCCACCAACGGATGGAGATGACATGTGGCGTATCATCTTTGTTTGTCTTTTCTTTCTTGTCTCTTTCTCTTTTTCTCTCTTCCTCTCCCTCACTCTCCTTCTCTCCCTTTCTTTCTCTCTGTATCTGTCTCAATGTTTTCTGATTTTTTTTTTCTGCTTTTTGGGTCACACCTGGCAATGCACAGGGGTTACTCCTGGCTCTGCACTCAGGAATTACTCCTGGTGGTGCTCAGGAAACCATATGGGATGCTGGGAATCGAACCTGGGTTGGCTGCATTCAAGGCAAACGCCCTACCCGCTGTGCTATCACTCCAACCCCAAGAATACTTATATTTTATATTTATATAAATATTAGCTCTCTCCTCTCCTCCTTCTCCCTCTCCCTCTCCTTTCCTCCTTCCCTCTCTCCCTATCTTTCTCTTTTTCTCTCTGTCTCATTCCATTTCTTTCTTTTTCTCTCTTCCTCTCCCTCACTCTCCCTCTCTTTCTTTCTCTCTCTATCTCCCTTTCTTTTTCTCTGTCTCTGTCTCTCTCTAATTGTTTTCTGATTTTTTTTTTTTGCTTTTTGGGTCACACCGGGTGATGCACAGGGGTTATTCCTGGCTCATGCACTCAGGAGACCATATGGGATGCTGGGAATCGAACCTGGGTTGGCCGGTTCAAGGCAAACGCCCTACCGGCTGTGCTATCACTCCAGCCTGATTCTGATTTTTTTGGTCTACTCTGTGGTTGGGCTTTCGCCTTTCACGCGGCCGACCCGTGTTCGATTCCTTCGCCCCTCTCGGAGAGCCCGGCAAGCTACCGAGAGTATGGAGCCCGCACGGCAGAGCCTGGCAAGCTACCTGTGTGTATTGGATATGCCAAAAACAGTAACAATGAGTCTCTCAATGAGAGACGTTACTGGTGCCCGCTCGAACAAATCGATGAGCAACGGGATGACAGTGACAGTGACTCTGTCTCTTTAATATAACAATATTTATGGAGTGTCAGTTATCAGTTCTTGGCCTACAAAATAGAATTGCAGATGGGAGTAAAGTATTATTTGTGGGGAATTTTTTTTGGAGGAATTTTTTTTTTTTTTGGAGGGGTGGGTTCACACCTGATGATGCTCAGGGGTTCCTCCTGGCTCTGCACTCAGGAATTACTCCTGGCGGTGCTTGGGGGACCTTATGGGATGCTGGGAATCGAACCCGGGTCAGCTACGTTTAAAGCAAACACCCTCCCTACTGTGCTATTGCTCCAGGCCCTATTTTTTGTATTTTTAAAAGGCCTCATGGCACACACAGCATATACACAATGTCGGCACTTGCTTATTATTATTATCAATCGTTGAGGCACTGCACCCGGCAGTGTTTGGGGGTGGGGTGGGGAGAGGCACCTCACCTATGCTCGGCCCTCGTGCCAGCTCTTCAGCTTCCCTTTGTTACATGCCTAAAATGAGTTTTGTCATGTTAACTACATGACATCTGTGCCAAGTGAAAGCAATCGAGAACAGAGAGGAGAATTAGCCAACCCGGCTCTGTCAGAAGATTCAGAAAAGACTTTCTGAAGGAGGCGGCAGCTTTGCCAAGCCACAAATAGTTGCGGCTGGGGGAGGCAGGAGGGGCCGGGAAGAAGTGGAGGTTCCTACACACAAGGGGCCAACACGCGGGAGTGTATGGAAACACGGGAGCTACAGCACGGAAAGGGAGCCGTGTCAAATCAGGTCCCCCGGAATCATGTGCAGTGAAAAGTAAAATTGGTCAGATGGGGGGCTGGAGCCATAGCACCTCGGGGAACGTGTTTGCCTTGCACGCAGCCAACCCGGGTTTGATCCCCGGCATCCCATAGGGTCCCCCGAGCACCGCCAGGAGTAATTCCTGAGTACAGAGCCAGGAGTCCGCCCTGAGCATCGCCAGGCCTGACCAAATAACAACACAAAAAGAATGGATCGGGTGTTTAAAGGACTGAGAAGGAAGAGGAATCTTTGATGAAGTTCTGATTCTCCACTAGGAGGGGACAATAGACGATATTAAATGTAACAGAGGGGCTGGAGCAATAGCACAGCGGGTAGGGCGTTTGCCTTGCACGCGGCCGACCCGGGTTCGATTCCCAGCATCCCATATGGTCCCCTGAGCACCGCCAGGAGTAATTCCTGAGTGCATAGCCAGGAGTAACCCCTGTGCATCGCCGGGTGTGACCCAAAAAGCAAAAAAAAATAAATAAATGTAACAGAGGGGTCTGGCAAATTTAAAACAACCATTTCTCTTTTTTGCTCATTTTTGGGCCATGCCCAGCTGTGCTCAGGGCTTACTCCTGACCCTGTCCTCAACATCATTCCTGATGCCAGGGATCGAACCTGAGCTGGCCACATATAAGGCAAGTTCAGTTTCTGTGGCACTATCTCTCCAGCCCTGCCCCCCCTACACACACACACACACACACACACACACACACACACACACACACACAACATTTCTTTTTCTTTTTTTCTTAATTTTTAAAATCTTATTGAATCACCGTGAGATAGGTACAAGCTTTCATGTTTGGGTTACAGTCTCACAATGATCAAACACCCATCCCTCCACCAGTGCACATTCTCCACCACCAATATCCCCGGTATACCCCCCTTCCCCACCCTCCCCCTGCCTCCATGGCAGACAATATTCCCCATACTCTCTCTCTACTTTTGGGCATTATGGCTTGCAACACAGACACTGAGAGGTCATCACGTTTGGTCCATTATCTACTTTCGGCATGCATCTCCCATCCCGACTGGTTCCTCCAGCCATCATTTTCTTAGTGATCCCTTCTCTGTTCCATCTGCCGTCTCCCCTCCGCTCATGAAGCAGGCTTCCAGCTATGGGGAAATCCCCCTGACCCTTGTATCTACTGTCCTTGGGTGCCAGCCTCATGTGATGCTACCCTACACTCCACAAATGAGTGCAGTCCGTCTATGTCTGTCCCTCTCTTTCTGACTCATTTCACCTAGCCTGATACTCTCCATGTTTATCCATTTATAACCAAATTTCATGACTTCATCTCTCCTAACAGCTGCATAGTATTCCATTGTGTAGATGTACCAAAGTTTCCTTAACCAGTCATCTCCAACAAGCATTTCTTCGAGCATTTGCGTTCTGGGAATCAAGAGCAGTTAACGTAGATGCATGGTCCTGATTCTGGTATCTTGGTGTGAACGCTGCTTGTGTTGTTCAGATTCACTGCCCCTCCATCACTGTCCTGATGTCATTTCTGGTCTTCCCTCCTCCTCTTGCCCCCTGTTCCTCGTCTCCACTCCCCTCTGTAACCTCAGTTCTGTACACAAAGTTCTCCTTAGGTGTTGTACATTCCTTTCTGTTAATATGTCACGGTGATATTTATTGTTTTATTTTATTTTATTGGCTTTCTGGGTCACACCTGTTGATACTCAGGGATTACTCCTGGCTCTGCACTCAGAAATTACTCCTGGCGGTGCTCAGGGACCAAATAGGATGCTGGGGATCGAACCCGGGTCGGCCATATGCAAGGGAAGGCTCCCTCCTCGCTGTACTATCGCTCCGGCCCTAGGGTACTATTTAGAGAGAAATACAAAAGATCCTTTATTAACAAAATAGCCAAAGTGTTCAAATCAAAGGCAGCTGTAAAAATTTGCACACACTGTGTATTAATAGAATTACACAGTTGTTTCCATGGCTTATACAAAATAATGAAATAAAGAAATGCCTTTAAAATTATTGAGAAAAAATTAATGCAGTACTGTTAGTGAAAAACACAGTATATTGTAAATTTTCATTGCTCATGTGTGATGATTTTGTTAGAATATTTCATTAACCCATTCACCAACCAATTTAAATAGAATTTATAATTTTTCCCATTTTTTTTCTTGTATGAATTGACAGATAAAAGAATACAGTGAAACTTAATTCACTAAAGCACTGTATCAGGTTCTAGAGAGATACATAATTAGGGTCTTACTGGCTAATTTTTTTTATCAGTTATATAAGTGGTTACTTCTATTTTGCTGCCAGACATTTTTTTGGCAACTCCACATTAATCATTGTCGGAATCTGATTCTTTGGGGAATTCTATCTTTTCCTCTCTCATGGTCATTTATATTTCACATTCACTGCCTAACAAGAAAAATAGACCAAAAATAAAATTATTTCAAAAACAAAAATTTTGAACTTCAAGGTTTTTTCCATGTCCTAAATAGTTTTCAAGAAGCAATTATCCTCTCCTGGTGCTTGAAAATTTCTAGAAGCTTTAATAATAATGTTGTATTATGTAGCATTGGGCTTGAGCGATAGCACAGCAGGTAGGGCATTTGCCTTGCACACAGCTGACCCAGGTTCGATTCCTCCGTCCCTCTAGGAGAGCCCGGCAAGCTACCGAGAGTATCCCGCCCACTTGGCAGAGCCCAGAAAGCTCCCTGTGGCATATTTGATATGCCACAAATAGTCACAACAAGTCTCACCATGGAGACGTTACTGGTGCCCGCTTGAGCAAATCGATGAATAATGGGACGACAGTGATACAGTGATTATGTAGCATCATTTATTATAGTAGATCCTGCAATATCTACGGATGTAGTTGACAATTGGAAAAGAATCTTATGTCACATATTACTTATAACATTAAAGTGTTCCACTGCCTTTGAAGCTAAATATGCAATAGTAATCACTGACACAGTCGTTGTATTTAATTGGAAGTATGTGCTTTATTTACTATAAAATATATAATGTTTTAGATACTTTTAATATATGGGGGGGTCACACTTCTGTGTTCGAGGGTTTACTCCTGGTCCTGTGCTCATGGCTCACTCATGGTAGGCGTAGGGGATCATATGGGGTGCCAAGGATCGAACCCAGGTCAGCTGCATGCAAAGCTAGCGACTTACCAGCTCTCCTGTCTCTCCAGTGCTAACTAGTAATTTTAATGTTTTTATAACATATTGTCAAGTAGACTTATTGGTCACTACAGAGTTTATGCCTTCTTTTATTAGATTAAAATTATGTGTGAACACTGATTTTATCATGCACAAAAGCTTTGTAGTTCTTTTTAAATAAATTTTAATTTTATCATTTTGACAAAGAAGATGATTAAATTATCGTCTTGTTAAAAATAATTTAAATTTCTTTTTATTTTTAAGGGGTTGGGACTGCCTTTGGAAGCTGTCTTGCCTGTTTCATTGATAAATGCCATGAAGACCAGGCCCTCAGATTGGGACGAGCTTGAGGCCGCCTTAGTGCTGACGGGAAATTGGAATAGGGGAATAGTTTTCCTGCAGGAGATGGGTTTGGTTCCAGAAAAAGTCTGGGAGGACAGTATTTCTCTGTAGGACTAAAAGTGCATTTCTACTTTGATCCAGCAAGTTTTCTATTAGGAGTATTACTAAAACCTGGCACTGTAGCACTGTCGTCCCATTGTTCATCAATTTGCTCGAGCGGGCACCAGTCACATCTCCATGGTGAGATTTGTTGTGACTGTTTTTGCTATATCGAATATGCCATGGGGAGCTTGCCAGGCTCTGCTGTGTGGGTGGGATACTCTCAGTAGCTCTCCTAGAGGAACGGAGGAATCGAACCCGGGTCAGCCTCATGCAAGGCAAACGCCCTACTGGCTGTGCTATCGCTCCGAACCTAAAATTCACCAAAAATTGCTCTTTTTTTTTTTTTGGTAGGAAAGGGACAATTTTTAAAGTGTAATTCTTTTGTTTGCATAAGGGAACACTTGGCAGGTACACAAGACATTGAATAGTTCTGAGATCTTGCAAAAGAAGTGTGACAGCAGTGAATAGGGTTATATATACCGAGAGAGAAAGGAGTGAGATTTTTGCCTCTCCACACTTCATTTTGTGTTTTAGATCAGTTACCATATTACCTTTCTAAAAATGGCTGAATAATTGACAGAATTAAATGCACAGAGATGGAAAGTTCTTAAAAGTGATGAATGGAACCTCTGAACCCGGATTTTACCTGTGCCACTGCAGAAGTTTAGTTCCTTGGTACATCATTCTCAAAAGGCTGCAGTTTTTCACACATAGGACTAAATAACATAAAGCAACTTTTCTCATAGCCCGCCCAAAATGCCACCCAGTCATGTTCACTGTATGCATGTGTTTCTTGTAGATGCCAGAGGAACAAGCATTCTGTGTTTTAGTGAAAATCATGTATGATTATGGTTTAAGAGAGCTCTACAAAAACAACTTTGAAGATCTTCACTGCAAATTTTATCAGTTGGAGAGACTAATGCAGGTAAGTAGAAGAAAACTTTTATCACCCAGGAATTTTGTTGTGTTTTGGACGAGTTTAGTGAAATTGGTATAGACAATAATGATTTGCCCATGTGTAATGGAACTCTGTGAGTTTTATTTCGGACCAGTCTACACTGATCCTGATATTATAAAATAGTCTCCCCCTCTTTTTTTGGAGGAGGTTCCAAGGCTATATTTGGTGGTATTTGGCCCTGTGGTACAAGGAATTAAACTCTGAACCTTGCAAAAGTAAGGCATGCAATTGACTTATTTTTACTATCTCTCCAACTCAGTAGTCTTCAAGTTTTAAGTGGTAAACTTTGAAGTTTTTTGAGTTGCTGGAGTGATAGAACAGCGGGTTGGGCTTTTGCCTTGTATGCAGCCGGGTTCAATTCCTCCATCCCTCTCAGAGAGCCCGGCAAGCTACCGAGAGTATCTCACCCGCACAGCAGAACCTGACAAGCTACCCATGGTGTATTCGCTATGCCAAAAACAATAACAACAAGTCTCACAATAGAGACGTTACTGTCGCCCGAGCAAATCGATGAGCAACGGGACGACAGTGCTATTAGAGTTAAGTCAACTTATAGATGGCTGAGTATTGTTTGTTAAGGTATTTTCAGAATAAATGGAAATACTGAAGAAATTTATATCAATTAGTGCTAATAACATTTGGGTCTATATAAAGAGATAACTTTGAGATATAAAAGGTTAAATAAGATAATTTTAACTAGAATTTAAAACACCTGAAATATTATAATATGAGGCATAATAAAAACTTTCACTCTCTTAATACTGTTGTAACCATGTTACTTTAACAATAGTGAAATAAAATTTAAACAAATCCTAAAACTTTCACAAAACAATCTCCTTACCTCAAACAGTATTGTTACATACTGTTTTGCATGTAAAGGTGAGTAAATGTACATGTATGAGAAACTTATTCTTTTATATTATATGTCAACTACTACCTAGTAAATAAAGGTGAGCTAGGACAAAATCATTGACTAGTGCTAATAAAAAGGAGTCACCAAGTGTCTTTGAGATTCTGCCTGAAATGGCAAATTTTAAACAACTATGGATTTTTTTTTTGCAGCATATTTTTATGACCCTTGATAATAAGGGATTGAGAACCCAAAGAAATGTGAAGAATAGGGCTGGAGAATAGCACAGCTGGGAGGGCATTTGCCTTGCATGCAGCCGACCCAGGTTCGATTCCCAGCACCACCAGGAATAATTCCTGAGTGCAGAGCCAGGAGGAATCCCTGAGCATAGCTGGGTTTTACTGCCGCCCCCCCCCCCGAAAAAAAAGAAAGAAAGAAAGCCGTGCAGGCAGTAAGAGTAGAAGGTAGTGGTTGGAGTTCACTGACTTGACTATCAGGAGATCCAGGTCTCGAAGGCGGGAATGAGGCCCTTGGGTGACTTGAGAGACTGGCATAAGGGAATAGACCATTTTCTGGTAGGTTAAGGGCAGCTTTTTTCTGTATAAATTCACAATCATAACTTTGTCTCTTCAAGATCAACCTTTGTTTTTTTTGTTTTTTTTTTTGTTTTTTGTTTTTTTTTCTTTTTGGGTCACACCTGGCGATGCTCAGGGGTTACTCCTGGCTCTGCACTCAGGAATTACTCCTGGCGGTGCTCAGGGGACCATATGGGATGCTGGGAATCGAACCCGGGTTGGTCACGTGCAAGGCAAACGCCCTACCTGCTGTGCTATCGCTCCAGCCCCTCAAGATCAACCTTTGATTCTGAGGTTCTTTATTATTAAGTCCATGTTATTAAGTGGACTCTCCTATCATTTCAAGGACTTGGTTTCACAATTAACTTCCTCGTATCCTACAGTAGCAATCTTTTTTTGTTTTCTCAAATTTTTCCATCAGTATGCAAATGTTTGTTGTGTTTTTAAAATCAAAATAAAGCAAAGAAAAATTAAAAAGAATAAAAAAGACAGCTTTAGAAGGAGGAAGGAATATAACAAGTTAGGAGACCATAGACATGAAGAAGAAATAAAGGGGCGAGGAATCTCAGTGGAATTCTAATCACAGTGACAGACGACACTGAAGGGGAAATGGTTGTGTGAAAGGCCTGCCAACTTTGAACATTAAAAAGCAGTAGCTTGAAAGTTGGGGCTGGAGCGATAGCACAGTGGGAGGGCATTTGCCTTGCATGCGGCGGACCCAGGTTCCATTCCTCCATTCCTCTCAGAGAACCTGGCAAGAGTATCCCACCCACACGCAGAGCCTGGCAAGCTCCCTGTGGCGTATTCGATATGCCAAAAACAGTCACAAGTCTCACCATGGAGACGTTACTGGTGCCCGCTCGAGCAAACTGATGAACAACAGGACGACAGTGCTACAGTGTAGTGCTACAGCTTGAAAATAGCTTTGAAAGTCAAATAAATGAACTTGTATGAATGACCAGTTTAGGTACTGTGTTTTTACGGAAATTCAGCCACCTTTTTCTGTCAGCAATTTTTGTGGTTAACTGACCACTTGGACATTCTGTTTTTAAAATGGGATGGTCACATCTGGATGTTTTTCAGAGAGCATCTTATGCAAGAAATGTTGTGGCATTTTTTTGTTGTTGTTATTGTTGTTAGGGCGAAGTTTATAAAAAACGAAGCTAAATTGAACGCTTATATTTTTTTGTCTTTGATTATGGGAATGACTATACTAATGTTTTGTACTTTGCCTCATGCTTTGGAAAAACAATTTCTTATGTAATGGGGAGGATGGGGGAAGATAAAGCTAGAAAAAAGTATTTTTTAAAACCATTCAACCTTATATGTTACATGCTTTCAAAATTTCTGTTCTTTGACCCTTTTGCGATGTATACATACATATCTGTCATTGTCCTCCCATTGCTCATCGATTTGCTCGAGCAGGCACCAGTCACGTCTCCATGGTAGACTTGTGACTGTTTTTGGCATCTCGAATGCGCCACAGGGAGCTTACCAGACTCTGCCATGCGGGCGGGATCCTCTCGGTGGCTTGCCAGGCTCTCCCAGAGGGGCGGAAGAATCGAACCTGGGTTGGCTGCATGCATGGCAAACACCCTACCTGCTGTGTTATTGCTCCAGCCCATACATACATACATATATATGAAAGATTTTGAAAGTTTGGCTGTTTGAGGTTTTCTGAGTGCCACCAACTGTACTCAGGTAAGGTGGGTACTGAGTGGTCTTTCTCCTGGCCAGTTAGGGGTTGTCGTGATGGTCTGTCATGACTGACCGGGCGCAGGAGTCCCGACACTTTCCCAAGCGGTGCCAGCAGGCAGGCTGACCAGAGACCATCTCTGCCATTTGTTCAGAACAGGCTTTTTGATTCCTTGATTTCCGGTCACCCCGAATCCTCACCTCCTGTCCTGTGGAGTCAGGCGATGCTGAGAATGCTGCCAAGAACTGAGAGTGATCACAGGAAGTGGGTCCTGAGTGATCGTGGTGGCCAGAATTAAAGCAACGGAAGTGTTTGTTTCCTCTGACGTTTGTCCGTTTTCACTCGTAGGAGCAGCTGCCGGACCTGTACACCCATTTTTCTGAGCTGAACCTGGAAGCTCACATGTATGCCTCCCAGTGGTTCCTCACTCTCTTCACTGCCAAGTTCCCGCTCTGCATGGTCTTCCACATCATTGACTTACTGCTCTGTGAGGTAGGGTACCACCCCTCTCCCCGCCTCACACAGAAAGAGGAAACCACTTTTACCTCCAGTGGTCAGTTTTTATAGTCTTCTTGATTCCTATGGCATTAAGCCATGAAGAAGACTGACTGAAAACAATGGTAGCACTGTATCACTGTTGTTCATCGATTTGCTCGAGGGGGCACCAGTCACGTCTCCATTGTGAGACTTGTTATTACTGTGTTTGGCATATCGAATATGCCACAGGTAGCTTGCCAGGCTCTGCCATGCGGGCAGGATACTCTTGGTAGCCTGCTGGGCTCTCCGAGAGGGACGGAGGAATCGAACCCAGGTTAGCTGTGTGCAAGGCAAACACGCCCTCCCCGCTGTGCTATTGCTCTAATCCAAAAAACAATGGCAAGAAATGAAAATATTAGGGCACATGGAATTCCTGCAAAGCAAAATAAGGTCATTGAATTTATAATGAATCTTTAAAGTTAAATAAGTTGAGAGTTAGGATTTTTTTTTTTTTTTTTTTGCCTTTTGGGCTACACCTGGAGATGCTCGGGGGTTCCTCCTGGCTCTGCACTCAGGAATTACTCCTAGTGGTGCTCCGGGGACCTTATGGGATGCTAGGGATCGAACCTGGGTCCGCTGCTTGCAGGGCCAGCCCTACCTGCTGTACTATAACTGTGGCCCCAGGAGTCAGGACTTTTTGATGGTAATGCAGTCTCAGAAGAGTACATCCCCGGGCTGGGGTCCTAGCTCAGGGGAGAGCACATTTGTGGCATGTGTGAGGCACCATTTTGATCCCCAGCAACACACACAGACCAGTGTCTGTTTCAATCACTGTATGAATTAGAAATTCAAGTCAGATTTCTCATGGGGACTGCATGGAGAAAAAAAAGTAAGATTTTGTTTTAAAGTAAATAAAGATAAAATGCGTATGCTGGGTGGAACTTACGCTGGGTTAGTTCTCAGTCTCCTCTGGCTGTACTCGGTTCTGGGTGAGCCCAGCTGGGCTTTGCTCGTCATAGTCTGATTGACATGTGAACAGCCCCTGAGGGTTGTAGACCAGTTCACACACGCCCGCGCGTTAAACAGTTGAACTGTCGTCATCATTATCATCACCATCATCATCATCATCATCATCATCATCATCATCATCATCCCGTTGATCATCAATTTTCTCGAGCAGTCTCAGTAACGTCTCCATTTATCCTAGCCCTGAGATCTTAGAAGCCTCTCTCCACTCGTCCTTCCCAACGATGCCGCATTGGAGCCTCTTTCAGGGTCAGGGGAATGAGCCCCAGCTTGTTACCGGTTTTGGCATGTGAATACACCATGGGGAGCTTGCCAGGCTCTCCCATGTGGGCAGGAAACTCCTGTAGTTTGCCAGGTTCTCCCAGAGGGAGAAGTAGGCTATACAATATCAGGAGCTTGCTTTTAAGTCTCTGGATGTTGGCCATTGATGGGATTCCACGATGCCGGGGGCAGTCCCTGGGTGTGACCGCCTAGCTACTGGGAAATGGGAAATCTGGGCGGAGGAGGCCCAGTCCCGATCCGAGCAGGCTTGGAGGTCTCAGCCCCGGGTCCCTCACACCTGGGTTCCTCTGCCAGTACCTTCATGCATGAGGCTCGTCCAAATATGTGGAGAGGGGCCTTGAGCATGGCTGTGGCTAGGCTCCAGAGGTCTTCGGCCGCCGGGAGCTCTGCTCGAGGCGGTGAGGGAAGCTGAAGCCCATCCCCTCCGAGGGGCCACGGGGAAGACAGCCAGGCATGCAGGCAAGAGACTCTCTGATAAAGAAGGGTTGAGAGACTTGTCGAGGCCAGAAATTTCCAGATTCTGACTGTCTAGGGACCAGAGAAGTAGTACAGGGGATACTGTCTCCGAAGCAAAACAAAGCAGTAACCCACAAATTTCAAACATGTGCTAAATACCCAAAGAACCTGATTGAAAACATGCAAGATAATCAGCCCTCCTGTTTCACTTATAAATCCATCACTAACACGCCTATTCAGCTTAACCAGAAAGAAAAGTGCAATATTAAGAGCTAAAACCTAATCCAAATAAAATAAAATTTTATAAAATTTTATTTTATTTTATTTTGTAATATAAAAATAAAACTGGGGTGATCACAAAAGAAATCTAGAATCTGTACTGAAAACTCTTCTAGGCCCAATTGTCCAAATCAGTTATGAGTCCTCAGTGTATTACTATTTGAAAGTAAAAATTTTATGTTGCTCCCTCCTAAAATCTTAAGCTAATGCAGATTGTTTTGATAAGCATTCCCAGGCCTTAGTCATTGCATACAGAGCTGAGTTCGGTGTTTAATTATACTCATAAAAATGGGAGAGTGGGTATGACATTTTAACAGCCTTTTTTTTTTTAATAGTAGGAGCCCACAATACTTATTCCCAAGCTTCCCTCCCCTGAAAGATACCACATCTGACTTTGAGCTCTGTCCTTGGGTTCTTTCCTCTCTTATGAATTCACAACTTCTCAGAAAATGTTTCCTCTAAGGCACTGAATTTCTATTGTCAGTTTCTAAGAAACTCAGCAATGTTTCTGATAGGAATAAAAGTAAACTTATAAGCTTTCTCGTCACTTGTCAGGTGTAGTAATCAATGTTTGAAAGCCCTTAATGCTCATTAAAATGAATACGAGCATTCCATGCGTTACTCGCCTTCCCATCAAACCTGTGTTCTGTCGCTGGTAGAGGAAGATCTGTAGGTTTCAGGACACGGAATGGGTCGTAATCGCAGTATTGCAGTGACCAGAGAAATAAATGCTAACATCCTGTCACCGAGTAAAGCAACTCTTTGAAATAAACTTTATTGGGAACAAAATTGTAACTTTATTTCAGGATCTTCATTCTTTCCACTCACTCATCTTTGTCAGAGGATTATTTTGCAAAGGAAATTTTTAGGTAAACTTCTATTTCCTGCCTGTGTTTCCTCTTTGCTCTTTCCTTCTTGTAGTTAATATTTATGTCAAAGCTATACTTTCATATGTAATAAGATACTCTAAAAATAACAAAATCATCCCATAGGTGTTTGCTTTGTTATAATCTCCATTTTAAGAAAATAAAATCTTCACGGCTGTGGTTCAGTAACAAATGGAAGACTAGAAAATTCCCATCAGAACTAAGTGCTGATTTTTCAAAGTTCAGCCTTCAGACCAAAAAAAAGTCTTGCTTCTACAGATTCTTCTTCTCAAAGATCTGATTGCACAGAGAAAAAGAAAGACATTGAGTTTGAGACTTTATTTTTTTTTTTTTTTTTTTTTTTGCTTTTTGGGTCACACCCAGCGATGCTCAGGGGTTACTCCTGGCTTTGCACTCAGGAACTACTCCTGGCGGTGCTTGGGGGACCATATGGGATGCCGGGGATCGAACCCGGGTCGGCCGCGTGCAAGGCAAACGCCCTACCCGCTGTGCTATCGCTCCGGCCCCGAGTTTGAGACTTTAATCTTAGCCTAATCTACTGCCTGTTTTCCTCAGGTATGTGCTGGTAGGATTTCTCTTTCCATGAAATTAAGAATATGGAGTTAATTCAGTAGCAGAAAACTTTCAGACATTGACAGAGTAGAAATCCTAGTTATTAGTAGATTTTTTAAGATGTTTATTAAAGCCTAATTTAGGAAACTTGAATTAGTGCCCATATTTTAATGAAAATGGATGCCAAGAGGGTTTTAAAACTAGTTTGAAAACACATTTTATATTAAGGTCAGTGGAACTCTCTCTAGTGTCATGTCACTGTCATTGTCATCCCGTTGCTCATCGATTTGTTCAATCGGGCACCAGTAACGTCTCTCATTGAGAGACTTATTGTTACTAGTTTTGGCATATCCAATACGCACGGGTAGCTTGCCAGGCTCTGCCATGTGGGCTCCATACTCTCGGTAGCTTGCCAGGCTCTCCGAGAAGGGAGGAAGAATCGAACACGGGTCGGCCGCATGAAAGGCAATGACTTGTCAATCATTTAAATGAACTTGAAAAAATAAAAATAAAGCTTTCTATAGTTTATTGTCTATCTCTGTATGGAAAGATAAGAAAATGACTAAAGTACTAACAATTATGGTATAGGAGCCAGAGATAGTACAGTGGGTAGGGTGTTGCCTTGCTCGTGGCCCACCAGGGTTCGATCCCCTGTGTCACATGTGGTCTTTTGAGCCCCCGCCCCTGGAGTCATCCTGAGTGCAAAGCCAGGAGTAAGCCCTGATTTCTGCCCCTGTTGCCCCCAAACAAAACAAAAATAGAAATAATTATGATATAAAGACCATGATAACCCACCAAAAATAAAATAGTTCTTCTTATTTGTTTTATTTTGTTGGGGGGGGGGGGGGTTAGGTCATACCTGGCAATGCTCAGGGGTTCCTCCTGGCTCTGCACTCAGGAATTACCCCTGGTGGTGCTCAGGGGACCCTATGGCATGCTGGGAATCAAACCCAGGTTGGCCGCATGCAAGGCAAACACCCTCCCCGCTGTACTATCACTCTAGCCCCAATAGTTCTTTTTATTTTTTTTAACAGTTCTTTTTAAAGGAATTTTTTATTGAAGTGTAACAGGATAAAAGAAAATGACAGAAAAAAATAGTGTAAAATTTCACAAAGTGCGACCAGCATTGTAACAGCCACCCCGATGGAAATCAGCAGGAATAACCTTATCTGCATGCCAGGTCTCTGTCCCTTCCCTGCCCACCAAAGAATACTCACTCTCCTGGTGTTTCATTTTAATTATTTCTGAAGTTTGCATGGATTAAACATAAAATTATACAATATGAACCTCCTTCCATCTGGCTTCCCTATTCATCATTATGTTCCTAAGATTCATCCATGTAGGGGCTCGAATGCCCCTCACATGTGACTGGCCCCAGTTTGATCCCCAGCCCCATATGTCTCCAGAGTCCTGCTGGGTTGGCCGGGAAGCTCTGGGAGGGACTCCCTGCACCTCAGGAGCACTGCTTGGAGGTCCCCTCCCCCAAGTAATTATCCATGTAGTCATATCTCAGTGTGGATTATTTGTTTCGTTGTGTGAATATACTGTGATTTATCAATTCTCACATTCTGTAGTGATACACATGTGGGATGTTTCCATATTAGGGCTGTTGTCCATACTGTTGTTTAAACACTCTCAAACTTGTCTTTCGGTATGAACTTCCGTGAGTTTGCATCTAGGTTGGAATTAGCGTGTGAGGGCACCTACATGGGTGTTGCAGTTACTTATCATCGAACAACCTTCTGAAGTACTTCCAGGACCTTGTCCAGTAAAGGTGGCTCGCCTAGAGGTGATCCAGGGCAGGTTTTCGTTTCCTTTGTTTTTAGAGGACAGGGACAGTTCTGTGTCAGTTTGTGAATATGGAAAAAAAAAAAAACTCATTTGGTGATTGGACTCTTTCACTTGATCTCTGAAGTTGCGTACAGATGCAAATGAAGAGCTGACCCCAGATGGAGTCACTTTTGTGTTTGTATGTAGGAAGCGACCCTCATAGGGAGAATTCAGCTACAGTGTTCAGTTACAGAAGCCACAACAGCAGGAAGACCTCCATTTCCCGTGGGACTTGCAATAACCCTTTCACACTTTTGACCTGTGTGTCTCATCGTCATCATCCCATTGACCGTCGATTTGCTCGAGTGGTCTCAGTAACATCTCCATTCTGTCCTAGCCCTCAGATTTTAAAAGCCTCTCTTTACTCGTCCTTCCTAACAGTGCTGCATTGGAGGCTCTTTCAGGGTCAGGGGAATGAGACCCAGCATTGTTACTGGTTTTGGCATATGAATACGCCAGTGGGAGCTTGCCAGGCTTTCCCATGCGGGCAGGAAACTCTTGGTAGCTTGCCAGGTTCTCCGAGAGGGAGAACTAGGCTATAAGATGCTTCCGGAAACTTGGTTTTATAATCTCTGGATGTTGGCTGTTGATGGGATTGGGGGGCGAAATTTCTGGGTGGGAATGCCTAGCTACTGGAAAATGGGGGATCTGGGTGGAAGAAACCCAGTCCCTATCACAGCATGCTTAGAGATCTCAGCCCTGGGTCCCACATACCAGGGTTCCTCTGCCAGTTCCTTCATGCATGAGGCTCGGCCGACCTGGGTTCGATTCCCAGCATCCCATAGGGTCCCCAGAGCACTGCCAGGAGTGATTCAAGAGTGCATGAGCCAGGAGTAACCCCTGCTCATCGCTGGGTGTGACCCAAACCCCCCACACACACACAAAAAAAAATTCCATTCTGCTTCATCCACCTGAATAGTAGCTCTTTCCATCACTTCTCAATTTTTCCCACTAACTAGCTGACTATGTTTCTTAAGAAGTAAGTACACATTTGTTCTTTATCTCTTTCCTTACCACTTCTCCCCCATAGAACCTTCTGGATATGCTTCTTCCTTAAACCCAAAATTTTAGCCCCTGACCTTAATAGAAGTTTCATTCTGTTTCCTTCCAGCTCGTGACTCAAGCAGAAACAGTGTTCCCAAAGTGCTCTATCCTCCATCTCCTCTCAGGAGACATAAGGAAAACAGTCTCTCCTTTAGTCTTTGACAAGATAACTGACAGATGGTATTTGAAGTTGACTCTTCCCAGATAGTTCAATTTTTAGAGAATCAAATATATTCCGCTTTATATAGTAACTTGATATTTCATGAAACTTAAGGAAATCATTGACCCTTCAAATGAGAGTATATTTCCTGCCTCTCCTCTTCGAATGATGGAAAAAAAAATCTACAGTACTACAGTATCTGATCGAATACCACCAGGTATTAAATGCCTTCAGGCCTTTTTTTTTTTAAAAAAAAAAAGCCATTACCTGAACATTCCTGGATGGAAGAACTAACTCTGCTTCCCGCAATTTTGAGGAGAGTGGTCATGTACTCACTCAGCAAACAGTTGTCATATTCCTACTAAAAGCTTGTCACCTTTTAAGTCTGGGAATTTCACAGCCTGGTTTCAGAGGGTGACTTTTATGGTGTTTGAATTGTTTCAATTTAAAAAATAGCTTCTGGAGTCTCGGCAGCACTTGTTTATTACACATTCAGTTATGTAAGACCCGAGACTCGCTTCCTCTAAGCGACAACCCCAGGAAGATGGATAACTAAAGTCCCCACCTTTTAAAATATTCTGAAATTGGGGCTGGAGCAATAGCACAGCGGGTAGGGCGTTTGCCTTGCATGCGGCCAACCCTGGTTTGATTCCCAGCATCCCATATGGTCCCCTGAGCCCCACCAGGAGTAATTCCTGAGTGCATGAGCCAGGAGTAACCCCTGTGCATCGCCGGGTGTGACCCAAAAACCAATAAATAAATAAATAAAATGTTCTGAAATTTAAGAAGTGCTGATTTAACTTTTGGGGGTGCTTAAATACCAAAATGTGTAAACCACTGACATGTGTTTGGCCTAAAGAATAGATCCCTGCTATCATTTTAATTAGCAGTAGCAACAAAGAATTATATTTCCAAAATGGAATAGTGGATTTATCTAGATATAAATTTTTTGGGGGGTGGGTGTGGTGGTTTGAGTGAGATGGGAAGCATGACACAGGGAACTTTCTCACTTCTCAGATTTTATTACTTTGGCGAATTCTAGAAAGGAAGGAAAATAATAGTCCCAGGTCATTAATTCAGAGAAAAACAAAAGGGAAAGAGCCAGAGATATATTTCCCTGTACTTTTAGTGTTGGTTCTAGGGGTAAAAAAGCTTGGTCATTTTTGCCCCCTCTCCCCCCCCAAAAAAAAGGTTATTTTGATAGATGTTACCAGGGGCCCCTCAACCGAGCCGAGGTGAGGGAGAGAAGATGAATCTGAACAGCCAAACTTTCTCAGCAGCGCGTGTGGATCTGACTTGTTTTTGCAGCCGTGTTGCAGCAGGACAAACTCTGGTTAAAAATAAGCGGGTGTTTTGTTGAGGCCAGGAAAGCAAGATGGAATCTTTCAGAGCGGGCAGTTGTCATAGAGGGAATGAAGATGAATCTGCGTTCTTTCAGAACAAACCGTGTGAGTGTTTTGATAAATGAGAGTAGTAAGTAATGCTGAGCATAAAACAACTCTAAAACTTCTCCTTTCTGGCTAAGAGTATCAGAAGTTTTTTTTGGGTTTTTGTTTTGTTTTGTTTTGTTTTTTGCTTTTTGGGTCACACCTGGCGATGCGCAAGGGTTTCTCCTGGCTCTGCACTCAGGAATCACTCCTGGTGGTGCTGAGGGGACCATATGGGATGCTGGGAATCGAACCCAGGTCGACCGCGTGCAAGGCAAATACCCTACCCGCTGTGCTATTGCTCCAGCCCCCCAAGTATCAGAAGTTTTTTTGGTGCCTCTTTCATAGTGCTCGGAGTGGAAGTGCTCGAGCCTGTGTTCCGGGGACCCCAAGTGCTGGCCGAGGGGAGGAAAGGCCGGCAGTCCAAAGGGGTAAAAGCCAGGCTCCCTACCACCCCAGTTTTATCCCCGATCCCTTAAAATAGGTGGAGGGATGGGTGTTCGATCATTGTATGACTGAAACTCAAACATGAAAGCTTTGTAACTACATCTCACGGTGCACTGTAGCACTGTAGCACTGTCGTCCCATTGCTCATCGATTTGCTCGAGCGGGCACCAGTCACGTCTCCATGGTGAGACTTCTTGTGACTGTTTTTGGCATCTCGAATACACCACAGGGAGCTTGCCAGGCTCTGCCGTGCGGGTGGGATACTCTTGGTAGCTTGCCAGGCTCTCCAAATCAATCAAACTTGGGTCAGCCGCGTGCAAGGCAAAACACCCTACCCACTGTGCTATTGTTTCAGCCCATCTCATGGTGATTCAATAAAAAAGAAAAAAAAAAGAAATATTTTTTTTAAAAGTAAAAAATATATAGTGTTTTTAAAGAAAAATGTGTCTTGATATTTAATAAATATCTTACCTAGTATTCATATATATATATATATATATATATATATATATATATATACTAGGCTTATATACCTAGTGATATAAGCCACTCCTACTTTGAGCAAACTTTTTTCTTCCTTTGGCAATTAAAAAAGATCAGGGCTAGAGAGATAGTACAGCTGAGAAGGTGCTTTCCTTGCTCATGGGAGTGATCCCTGAGTGCAGAGCCAGGAGTAAGCCCTGAGCACCACTGGAAGTGGTTCCCCTCAAAAAAAAAAAAAAAAAAAAGAAAGAAAAACAACTGTCTCAAAAAAATTTTTAAATGAGCAAACTTGAAAGATTCTGCTTTTAAGGGCCTGGAGCAATAGCACAGCGGGGAGGGCGTCTGCCTTGCACGCGGTCGACCTGGGTTCAATTCCCAGCATCCCATATGGTTCCCTGAGCACCACCAGGAGTAATTCCTGAGTGCAGAGCCAGGAGTAACCCCTGTGCATCTCTGGGTGTGACCCAAAAAGAAAAAAAACAATGTTTGACATAAAACATCAAAAAGTGAACAGAAATGATCGATAAGGGGCTGGAGCAATAGCACAGCGGGTAGGGCGTTTGCCTTGCACGCGGCCGACCCGGGTTCGGTTCCCAGCATCCCGTATGGTCCCCCGAGCACCGCCAGGAATAATTCCTGAGTGCAGAGCCAGGAGTAACCCCTGTGCATTGCTGGGTGTGACCCAAAAAGCAAAAAAAAAAAAAATAAGAAGAAAGATTCTGCTTTTAAATAAATGATTAGAACGGTTCTCTTATATGCAAGCCAAAATATGCATATAATGGATTGCGTATTTTGGGCCAATACTTGTGTAATTAGGGTGTGAGAGCATGAAGGTGACTGGCCCTCCTCCCCTCTCTGTCATGTGCTCTGCAGGCTGAGACAGATGGTCGCCTAATAGGAGGCTTCTGTGTCTCTCTCTGAAGTCTTCCAGAACACGGTACTTGAGATGCCTGCTTCGATGCCGTCGGTATAAACTGACCTGCCTGGGCCTTAGGTCAGCACTTAATGGGCTCTGTTTTCAGATAGTCACAATATTCGATATTGAAGGCAGAGAACTGACCCATATTTTTGTAAGAATTACAGTGGGGGTGAAGCCGGGGTAGAAGCTGAGAATAAACTAGGCACAAACGAAGATTTTGATACTGAACTAGGGTTAACTTTTTTTTTCTTTTTTGAATCACTGTGAGATGCAGTTACAAAGCTCGCATGTTGGAGTTTCAGTCATATAATGATGGAACACCCATCCCTCCACCAGTGCACATTCTTCATCACCAATGTCCCCAGCACCCCCCACACCCCCCCACACACTCCATCAAAACCCTCCCTGACTCCATGGCAGACATTTTCCCCCATGCTCTCCACTTTGGGGCATGATGGTTTGCAATACGGGCACTGAGATGGTTTGCAATAAGGACCATCAACGTTTGGTCCTTTGTCTACTTTCAACACACATCTCCTGTCCCGAGCGATCCCTCCAACCATCATTGACTCAGTGACTCCTTCTCCATCCCATCTGCCTTCTCCCCCAGCTCATGAGACTGGCTCCCGACCATGGAGCAATCCTCCTGGCCCTTGTGTCTGCTGTCCTTGGGTGTCGTCTCATATGATGTTATTTTATATTCCACAAATGAGTGCAGTCCTTCTGTGTCTGTCCCTCTCTTTCTGACTCATTTCACTTAGCATGATACTCTCCATGTCCATCCACTTATAAGCCAATTTCATGACTTTATTTTTCCTAACCGCTGCATGGGGTTAACATTTGGTAAGTCAAGAATTACAGAAACTGGAAATTTCCTCTAGTTTAACCTAATAGTATGATAAAAATATTAATATATTAGAGGTGAGCTGGTAAGAGATTCCTCATCCAGACTGTCCACTCTTCAGTACCATTATTGCATGCCCTAGTGATCACGGTTATATAATGGATGAGATCTTTTTCAGTTCCCTTGCTGAGTCTCTTTCGTGTCTGGCAAACTGTGTCCCTAAGTCTCCCTCACTCAAAATTTCTTTAAAGTTGCATCAGATTTGGAGCTGGAGCGATAGCATAGTGGGTAGGGTGTTTGCCTTGCATGCAGGCGACCTGGGTTCGATCCGGCATCCCATATGGTCCCCCAAGCACCACCAAGAATGATTCCTGAATGCAGAGCCAGGAACAACCCCTGAGCATTGCCAGGTGTGACCAAAAAAGCAAAATCAATTAATTAATTAATTAATTACTAAAAATTAAGTTGCATCAGATTCAAAATTTACTTTTGAATTTTTGCATGTTGCTCCACAGCAGAACCATAGTTCTTGTAATGTCATTTTTATTTTATTTTACTTTATTTTGCTTTTTAGGTCATAAATGCCCTACTCACTGTGCTATCACTCCGGTTCCCGTACAATTTTTTTTGTAATGTCATTTTTAATTGTAAATTTAAAAAATTGTTTGTCCAGTGAAATGTAGCACACATGCTTGGACTTTTCCTTCCAGACATGTGACTCTTTGTAACCTAAGATAGGGTAGAATCCAGTTTGGGAAATGTGGTAAAGGTAGATGGGAATGTAAATATACATTATATAAATATAATGTATATTTATTAAATACATTATAAATATAATTTATATTATATTTAATGTATAAATTATATTTTTGTATAAATTATATCTAATGTATAATACAAATACATTATAAAACAATGTATATTATATAATATAAATATATAATATAATGTATATTCATAAATAAATATATAAATATATAACATAAATCATAATATAAATATTACATATTAATATATTTTATATATTTATATTTTGTTTTTATATTTATAATTATATAATTATAAATAAATATACAATATAAATATATCTTTCCATTGGGCTGGAATGACAGCACAGCAGGGAGGGCGTTTGCCTTGCACACAGCTGACCTGGGTTGGATTCCTCTGTCCCTCTTGGGGAGCCCGGCAAGCTACCAAGAGTCTGGCAAGCTCCCCGTGACATATCCGATATGCCAAAAACAGTAACGACAAGTCTCACCATGGAGACATGACTGGTGCCCGCTCGAGCAAATCGATGAGCAACGGGATGACAGTGCTACAATGATACAGTGATCTTCCTGTTATATAAATGGAAAGCCAGTGAAAGTTTAAACCAGAATAAGGGCATGATGAATGAGACAGAATAGTTGATTATCAACTATTGTGACGATTAGCCCTTTAGAATAAATGCTGATGTGTATTTGTGGCTTTGGCAAGACTCTTTTCTAAGTCTTTCGCCTTTTCTATTTTACAGAAAGCATATACTTTGAGCATGTGATAGTTTTTAACACCCGATGATCTTAACAGCTTTACATTTGTGTGGAAGTTAGTGAGGGAACACACTGTACAATGTATGCAAAACTTTTAGGCCAGGTGCCTTTTAGAGCCTTTTCTTTGGTGTGGTTTATTTTATTGAGGTCTGGGAGAGAACTCACAGGACAGATTTGTATGTTGCATCCATTAGCAGGATAATTTGATTTTTAAAGATAGATTTATTTCCAGGTTTATTTGGGAGTTCAAAGGGATTACTTTCAGAGGCATCATAGATGATGAAAAATAATTTAAAAACTCTAAACTTTCATCATAAATGATGAAAAGTAATTATAAAAATAATTTTATTTTCATAGAGTGGATGATGGGTCTAATGAGTGTGAGACAGAGTAGAACTTACAGAAATTAGGAGAATGCCAAGAAAAGGGGGGAAAGGGAGCAACATATGTTTCAGAATTGTTTGGAAGAGTGAGGTATTGCCTTCTGTCTCTAGAAATATAATCATCGTTCGTCAATATAACATCTCAGGGACCAGAGATACTCATCCAAGCAGTATTCCCAGTCTTCCGCTCATCCACTGATTTAATCAAAAGCACATCATGGGTCCTGACACGGAGCTAGACCCACTAGATGCTGTGGATGCTCTTTGCATCCGTGGAGCTAACAAATGAAAGGGCAGATGAGTAATTAGTTAAGACACAGACATAAATGTGTCTGCATGGCGATAAGCTACATGAAGGCACAGGCTCCCCTGAGGTTGTGTAAGAAGTAATCCCATTTTAGATGAGGGTTTGAGCCTGGTCTCTCTGAGTAAGTGACATTTAAAGCTGAGATCTGAGTAGGAAAATTCCCAGTGAGGGGTGGGGGCAGTGCTCGTGTGAGGATCTGGGGTGAGAAGAACAAAAAGGAAGCCAGGACTTGGAGAACGCAGAGCCATGGGCCAGGCGGGAAGCGGACTCCAGTGAGATGGCGCTGGCTGGCCATTTGAGGAAGACCTGGCTTTATTAAACCCATGAGCGCCAAGATGCCACAAAAGGTCTTTTTCTTTTTTAATTTAATTTTATTTTTATAAAGTTGTTTATCGACTGGAGCTGTAGCACAGCGGGTAGGGTTGCATGCGGCCAACCCGGGTTCAATTCCTCTGCCCCTCTCGGAGAGGCCAGCAAGCTACAGAGAGTATCCCACCCGCCCCACCCGCATGGCAGAGCCTGGCAAGCTCCCCGTGGCGTATTCAATAAAAACAGTAACAACAAGTCTCACCATGGAGACATGACTCGTGCCCACTCAAGCAAATCGATGAACAACAGGATGACAGTGCTACAGCGCTACAGTGTTCACAGTAGTTCATTACTGATAATATTCATACACCCATCCCACCACCATGCACCTTCCCACCCCCATAAGAGGAAGGTGGGTGAAGATTGTTGTATTTCATCCCAGAGCCATTTAAGCCCTTGTATGAGAGGTTATAAGCGTGTATGTTAAAACCAAACAGAGGTGTGCTACTCTTGGGACATCAGAGGGCTAGAGTATAAGAGGTCACTCTGTGTCACTGTCCTCCGGGAGCTTTAGTTCATAGTCTCTGAATTTTGGCCGTTGTTGAGATTATATGGTACTGGGGTCAGTTTGTGGGTGTGACTGCCAAGCTCCTGGAAAACTGGGGAGCTGGGGGGAGGAGGCCCAGTCACGTTCCGAACGAGCTTAGAGATCTCAGTCATGGGTCCTGCATACCTGTTTGTTTTTCTGCAGTTTCCCCCGTAGGTGAGGCTCATCTGAGCCTGTGGCTGCAGTTGGGTTCTAGGGGTTTTCAGCTGCCGGGGTTCTGCTGGGGTGGGGAGAGAGACTCAACCCGCCCTGCTCCGAGTTGTCCTGGTGAGGACAGCCTGGCGCGGGGTCAGGATGTGGGATTGAGTGTTGCAGCGAAGACTGGCTCTGGAGAATGGGGGCGCGGAGGCCAGCATGACCAGGAGGGACCTCGGCCACACAAGAGCTGATGATGCTTGGTTGAAAGCGTCGGCAGAGGAGATGCAGCCGATGTGGCTGTTCTGGGCATGACTCTTGGACAGATGCCCACAGCTCAACGAGGAGAGATGAGACGGGGGAGATTAGGATTGGATTAAATCAGAAAAGCCCACCTAAAAGAGCCAAGTGCATTTGCTTAAGTGGATTTTCATTTTTTCCTTCATGCACAGTTTAGAATGAAAATGCAATTGAGGGTCCACACTGACTTTTGGACAAACTCTTCAAGAACTGGTATTGCTGTCTTTTACTCGCTTTATTATTTTTTTTTCTTTTTGGGTCACAGCCGGCGATGCTCAGGGCGGACTCCTGGCTCTGCACTCAGGAATTACTCCTGGCGGTGCTCAGGGGACCCTATGGGATGCTGGGAATCGAACCTGGGTCAGCTGTGTGCAAGGCAAACACCCTACCCCCTGTGCCATCGCTCCAGCCCCTACTCGCTTATGTTGACTAGCAGAGAACATTCGTCTCTTCCCTGAGCACTCGATATCGAGTTTAAAGAGGACTACTCTATAGAGGAAAAAAAATTGAGTTTTTTTTTTTAAAACTTTTGAGTTGCAAACATATTTTCCTGCTTTCTGTACCACATTTGTCTGTACCGAAAGATTTAACGGAGCTTAGACTTGTAATTAGAAGTGTCAGTCACCTGTGACCTTTCACGTTGCTTTGCTTTTAATTTTTGTCTTTTTGGCTTCGTTTTTCCTCCTTTTATAGAAACTGTGTCAGTGAGCTGTCTCCTCTGTCCTGAGGGCTTCGAGGGCAGGTGCTTTGTGTTTCTGAGGGTGAGACTTTCTCTGAAGTTCTCTTTGCCTGTGGGCGTGCTGAGTAGAAGAAGGGAAGGGCCCCATATTCTCCTAACAGAGCTTTGATTCACGCCCTCGGGGCTCATTGTGCCTGTGGGGGGGTGGGGGGCAGTGCTGGGGAATGTTTGGAATCAAAGGAATGATCCCCGTGGTCTGATAGCAAAAAATAACATTTTGCATGAGCTACAGTTGATAACACATGTTACCTTTATCAACTGAAATCGGGTCTTGGGGACATAATTATTTCATGGGCCTTGATTTTTTTTTTTTTTTTTGCTTTTGGGTCACACCCAGTAATGCTCAGGGCTGACTCCGGGCTCTGCACTCAGGAATTACTCCTGGCGGTGCTGGGTGGGGGGAGGTGGGTGAGGAGGGACCCTATGGGATGCTGGGAATCGAACCTGGGTCAGCCACATGCAAGGCAAACGCCCTCCCCACTGTGCTGTCACTCCAGCCCTTATTAGCCTTGATTTATAGAAACATTTGTTTGTTTATTAATTGGGCGCTTTGAATTTCCCATCCGACGCCTTTGCCGGCTTCCAGAATTTTTTGCTGAGCTGGCATTTCCGTGGTGGAATTATAGAGCGGTAATACCTGTTAGGTAATGTCTGTTAGTCAACTCGGCTTAAAATTTGATTTTGTGGGCTGGAGCGATAGCACAGCGGGTAGGGCGTTTGCCTTGCACACGGCCGACCTGGGTTCTAATCCCAGCATCCCATATGGTCCCCTGAGCACCGCCAGGAGTAATTCCTGAGTGAAGAGCCAGGAGTAACCCCTGAGCATCGCTGGGTGTAACCCAAAAACCAAAAAAAAAAAAAAATTGATTTTGTTTTTTACAAATTGGGATACTTTCTTCATTTTTATTTTTTCTGGGGCGTGGGGAGGACCAGGCGATGCTCAGGGAATATTCCTGTCTCCGCACTCAGGAATTATACCTGGTGATGCTCAAGGGACCATACAGGATGCTAGGGATCGATCCTGGGTTGACTGCATGCAAAGCCAACGCCCTACCTGCTGTACTATCTTCATGGCCCCTCCTTTTTATTTCTTCACACGGTTTTTGATAAGCAGAGTTGGATAAAAGTAACTTCTTCACCAAACATAAATTTTCTAGATGAAATTTGAAATTATGTTACTGTTAGAGAAGAGCTAATGGAAACTTTTGAGTTACTTTCACAAAGGTATCAACTTTGACATCTTGATCTTTATGAGTTATTGTCATTCTTTCACTGGTGCATGGTGCCATCTGCTGTTCGTAGGAAGTAGGTTATGTGTTGAGTCACGGAACAGAATAGATAAAGGATGTCTTTTGAAAATGTAAAAGCAGATGAAATAGCACTGTCACTGTCACCCCATTGCTCATCTATTTGCTCATGCGGGCACCAGTAACATCTACATTGTGAGACTTGTTGTTACTGTTTTTGACATATCGAATAGGCCATGGGGAGCTTGCCAGGCTCTGTCATGGGGGCAAAATACTCTTGGTAGCTTGCTGGTCTCTCCGAGAGGGGTGGAGGAATTGAACCCAGGTCAGTGGCGTGCAAGGCAAACGCCCTACCCGCTCTGCTATTGCTCCAGCCCAGATGAAATAGCAAGAAATTAGAAATGTGTCCAGTTTGACACTTTGTGGTCTATTTTCTTATGTTTTATTTAAGATTGTTTTCAAAAATCTTACTTATATCCAGTTCGTGGGGTTTTTTTTTTTTTTGCACTTTTTTTCTTTTTTTTTTTTCTTTTTGGATCACACCTGGCGTTGCACAGGGGTTACTCCTGGCTTTGCACTCTGAAATTACTCAGGGGGCCCTATGGGATGCTGGGAATCGAACCCAGGTCACCTGCGTGCAAGGCAAACGCCCTCCCTGCTGTGCTATTGCTCCAGCCCCTCCAATTCTTAAAGATACAGATCACAAGATTTTATACTCCTTTTATTCTGTCTTAGTCTTGTTTTCCTGCTCATGTAACTTATCTGCTGAGACCAGCACATTTCTTGGCTCAGACTGAAGACACTGGACCACGTTTGTTGGGTGATTGATGAAACCTCACTTGGCTCTGTGTGTGTGTGTGTGTGTGTGTGTGTGTGTGTGTGTGTGTGTGACTACAACTAAGCATCTTCTCTGAACTCTTTCCCCTGGCCACTTAGCAGAGTCAGCACATCCTAGGAGTTGAGAGGCAGGCATTTCCGTCAGGCGGGTGTGCAGTCCACATTCACTCACTTCTTGGTCTTGCCGTTTCCTCCTCTGAAAGAAAACATACCAGCGGCCATCCGGGGACAAAGGGGGGACTCAAGGAGGGACACTTGACCAAAGTCTAGCATGGAGCAGGCCTTTCCTTTGATTAAAAAAAAATTGCTATTTTCAGGTTCAGTGAATGTCCTTTTTATCTTATTTCAAAGAACTCTTTGTCAAGAGTGAGACGGTATTTATTCCACACTTGTCAACTCTTCGAACTGGAAGAAACTCCAGCAAGCTGGTCTCAAAGTTGAAGGTGCATCTGTGTCCATTGGCGATAGATCTGTTCAAATGCAGGCTCTGGTCCCGGGTCCAGTTCTGGGGTCCAGAAGCTGAGCGTCTGCAGAACCCACTCACTTTATTTAAGAGGACGTTGCTGCTTCTCTCGCTGGTGGACTTGCTGGAACAGGACAAACGAAACCCCCAATACTTCTGTTCCTTTAGCCAAATATATGATTTCTTATCATAATATTGAACTGGAGCGATAGCACAGCGGATAGGGGGTTTGCCTTGCACATGGCCGACCCGGGTTCGATTCCTCTGTCCCTCTCGGAGAGCCCTGCAAGCTACCAAGAGTATCCCGCCCACACGGCAGAGCCTGGCAAGCTCCCTGAGGCGTATTCGATATGCCAAAAACAGTAACAACAAGTCTCACCATGGAGACGTTACTGGTGCCTGCTTGAGCAAATCGATGAATAATGGGATGACAGTGACAGTGCAGTGCTATATCATCATATCATATTCACCCTCCATGTAAGTTTGTAACATACCTGGAAACTCCCCATAATAGAAAAGGCATATTCTATAAGCCTGATCTTATAGAATATGCCTATATTCTTCTAGACCCTTTCTAGACCCAAAGGGTTTCTAGACCCTTTGCCCGTAATATTGGTGCCTCGCTCACTGCAACTTCTGGTGAGTTCAAAGACAGCCTTGTCTCATAATACAAGACTCTGTAATTGTCTCCATAATCTAGTCTGCTAAATTAAAACCTCAGAAGTGTTCCTACTTGTGGTTGCAGAGCATGAAGTTTTCGGAATATCAGCATTTATATACAAAAGGGTCCTGTGAAGGTCCCGGAATTTTTTTTTTTTTTTTTTTTTTTGGCTGCTTTTGTTTGTTTGAAGCCGTTGCTTGATTTTCAGAGCTGTAATTCTGACCCCTAGTGGAAACAGCAAACATGTCTTCCTGGCGGCTTCGTCGAGTCAGACTGTTTACTCCACTTAAGTCCACTCTTTAGCGATGTCAGAGTGCTTGCAATATGAGAAGAAAAGTCAGATATCCCCGACTATTGGGTTACAGTGTTCTTATGGGGGGACCAGGTTCTGGTGGTCATAAAGCGAGGACAGGGCTGGAGCAATAGCACAGCGGGGAGGGCGTTTGCCTTGCACGTGACCGACCTGAGTTCGATTCTCAGCATCCCATATGAGCACCGCCAGGGGTAATTCCAGAGTGCATGAGCCAGGAGTAACCCCTGTGCATCACTGGGTGTGACCCAAAAAGAAAAAAAGGAAAGAGTGAAGACAGGCTTTAGTGTGTCACTCAGTGTCGGGGGTGTGTGTGTGTCCCCAGCACCTCAGGAGAAAGAAAGGTGCAGACACACCCCCCACACACACATCTCTCAATAGGAGAAGTGTCAGAGAATTCCAGGGCCGGAGCAATAGTACAGTTGGGAGGGCACTTGCCTTGCACACAGCCAACCTGTATTCGATATGCCAAAAACAGTAACAACATATCCTGGACTCAGTATATGAGTTCTTGGAAAGAGTCGGAGCTTTGCATGTGTGTTGAGCTGAGCCTGTCCCAGACTTTCCGGCATTTTCCAAGAGCGTCGAATAGCACCTAAAGCTGGAGTGAGTCTCACAGAAGGGGACGCTGAGGTTTTCAGTCTCCTGGTTAGATTTTATTTTTTTGCTTTTTTTGGTCACATCCGGCAATGCTCAGGGCTGACTTCTGGCTCTGCACTCAGGAATTACTCCTGGCGGTGCTCGGGGGGACCCTATGGAATGCTGGGAATCAAACCTGGGTCCGCAGAATGCAAGGCCAACGCCCTCCCCGCTGTACTATCGCTCCGGCCCCCCAGTTAGATTTATCTGGACTGGGAAGATGGAAGTCTGGGGTCCAGAAGCAAATCCCACACTGTGTTCTTCTCATCAGTAACCAAGTCAGATTTAGGTCAGCAAAAGGAAAATGAATTTAATACCTGAGATACAGGGCTGGAGTGATAGCACAACAAGTAGGATGTTTGCCTTGCACATGGCCGACCCGGGTTTGATTCCTCCATCCCTCTCGGAGAGCCCGGCAAGCTACCAAGAGTATCTCACCCACACGGCAGAGCCTGGCAAGCTCCCCGTGGCATGTTCAATATGCCAAAAACGGTAATAACAAGTCTCACCATGGAGACGTGACTGGTGCCCGCTCGAGAAAATAGATGAGCAACAGGATGACAGTGCTATATAGTGATATGGAGAATTCCCAACTTTAAATTCTCAAGGAAAATTGGGCAGCCCTGGGGTATCTCTCCCAGTTTCAGGGGGACCTGGCGCACTGAGGCAAAGCGAAGGCTGACCTCGGCTGTACTCGCAGTGAAAAGATATCTGTGCCGGAAGGATGACATTGGCCTCTAAACTCACATGTAGTGGCCCCCTCAAGCTGTCTTTCTCTAGGGGTTGCTTCTTCAGCTAGGGAAAGGACAATAGACCGTGATGGATCAGAGCATCTTTTCAGAACTGTCTTTGGGACAGTTTCTCCCAAGGCCCACAGTGGCTCCGGGCCCCCCATTTCCCGGAACACGGTGACAAGGACTGGAAGGGCTCACTTTGGACATCACTGAATCACTGTCATCCCGTTGTTCATCGATCTGCTCGAGTGGGCGCCAGTCACGTCTCCATTCATCCCTGTCGCATGCTAGTGTAGCCTGATGGCGTATTGGAGGCTCTTTCAGGGTCAGGAGAATGAGGACTGTCATTGTTACTGTTTTTGGCATATTGAGTACACCACAGGGAGCATGCCAGGCTCTGCCGTGCGGGTGGGATACTCTTGGTAGCTTGCCGGACTCTCCGAGAGGGACGGAGGCTTTTGGGGGCGGCCTCTAATTGCCTTTACAGGTATTCCCAGTCTACTGAATGTAAGCTTTTGGCCGACAGGCACATGTTGCAACGATCTGCACACCCCTCTGGGGAGACCGCTCCCACACAAGCAATTAGGGGCTTTATTCACGTTGCTCTAAGACGATCTGTCAGCGCTGACTTGTAACCTCTGTTCGTTCCTTTGTTCCAGGGTCTGAATGTCATCTTCCACGTGGCGTTGGCTCTCCTCAAGGTAAGCCTTGTTTCCGTTTTTAAATGACCGAACTCACCTCTCCATCCTTGGAACTGAGCATATTTCCGAGTCTTAATTTAAGCTTCTTTCACTTATGGTTGGGGGGGCCCTTTCCAGTATGTTCTCCTGACACTGTGCTCAAGGATCACTCCTGGCGAGGCTCAGGGGTCCACATGTGGTACTGGGGCTCAAACCCAGGTCAAGGCCAGCACGCTACCTGCTGCACTGTCACTCTCGTATAATTCTGTTTCATAAAGACCAGACTTCTGAATCTAGGGTTCTTCCCCTGCACCCATCCTTGACATATTAGTTATTTTTTGTGTCATTGCTTTAATTTTTTTGGTTTTTGGGTCACACCCGACATTGCTCAGTAGAGTTTAATCCTGGCTCTGCATTCAGGGTTCATACCTAGCAGGCTCGGGGCACCTTATGGGGTGCCAGGGATTGAACCCAGGTCAGCCATATGCAAGGCAAATGCGCTCCCCCCTGTACTATCATTCTGGCTTCATTATTGCTCTTCTTATAATCCATTTAATCTTGCCATTGTAGCATACCTTCCAGTTATATATATATTTTTTTCACACTTACGAGTGAGATGATATGTGAAAAAGCTGAAAACTGTTTTCTGTCAAAATGATGCCAGCTATTTTCTTCAAATATTTCTTAAGATAATAACATCCCTGGAGGTACCTAAACATGCCAGTGAATTATTAGAAAGCTTCTATAATCTACCACTGACTAAAAAAAGGAACGTCTGCGTTTCAATTTGCAGTGCTTTCCCTGATCACTAGAAATTTGGAAGTCACTTTGGAATTCAATTATAATTACCTTGTTGGATTCTTATGTCAACATATCAGTGCCGCTTTCACAGTGTGGTAACAGAGCGACAAGAGCTGCGGAGTTCCTGAGAGTCACCCAGGCTGTTTTCATCTGTAACGAGGCTGTACCATTATTTCTCAGCAGTTCAGGCTCCCATGTCCCCTGTCGAACACGGTGGTCCCCACGGTGGGCCCTCAACTCTCATTTCAGCTCTAGCACATGGCCTTGGGCTATCGAGACAAAGTGCAAACACTCTGAGTTTTGTGATCCTGGAAGTTAAGCCTTGAGTTGAGAAGTTGATGCCTAAAAGTGCTTGCCACAGTGCCTAGAAAATTGTGTTGCTAAAAAACGCAGCTGCCACTGTTGTGGTTCCGGTCACAAGCCCTTGCAGGAGCTGTTTCTAAATTCCCCAGAGTCTTCTGAATGTTCCGCAAGAGACTGTCTTGATGCCATCAGAGCCTCCCCTTGACCTCTGAGGCCTTGGGTGGGAGCAGAGCTGGGGCTCGGAGGGACGCCATGGTGCGAGGGGCGGGGCTGCTGTGTCTCTTTCATGGTCACAGGAATCAGAAAGGGAAATGATTCTTCAAAAAATTTAGAGGGTTGGGGCTGGAGCGACAGCACAGCGGGGAGGGTGTTTGCCTTGCACACAGCTGACCTGGGTTCAAATCCCAGCATCCCATATGGTCCCCCGAGCACCGCCAGGAGTGATTCCTGAGTGCAGAGCCAGGAGTGACCCCTGTGCATCACCGGGTGTGACCCAAAAACCAAAAAAAAAAAAAAAAAAATTAGAGGGTCAAAGATAGTGCAGTGGGTAGGGCATTTGACTTGCATGCGGCCGACCCTGATACGATCCCCTGCATCCTATATGGTCCCCCAAGCACCACCAGGAGTAATTCCTGAGCGCAGAGCAGGAGTAACCCTTGAATGTTGCTGGGTATGGCCCCATAACCAAATGGTTCATTAATTTAAAAATTAGGGATCTTCGGGCTGGAGCGATAGCACAGCGGGGAGGGCGTTTGCCTTGCACACGGCCGACCCGGGTTTGATTCCCAGCATCCCATAGGGTCCCCTGAGCACCGCCAAGAGTGATTCCTGAGTGCAGAGCCAGGAGTAACCGCTGTGCATCGCTGGGTGTGACCCAAAAAGCAAAACACAAAAAATAGGGACCTTGATTTACAGTAGCACGAATATGAATGTTTTAAATATCAGTTAATAGTTAACATTACCTAATGTTAATTACTATGAAAAATGTATCACTGTTTGTGAGTTCACAAGAGAAAGAACAGGTGGGTGCTGCAATGATGTGTGTGTTTGCTGGCCGAGAGCCACCTCCATCCTCCCGCCTCCCATCCTCCTGTCCTCCCATCATCCCGTCCTCCCATCCTCCCCAGTTCTCCCCAGCCCTCCCCAGCAGAGAGACAGAGAGACGGGACCGCAGCCTGGTGGTGAAAATGGCCCGTTTAATGCAGAGCTGCCAGCATCCTTATAGAACATCTGAAGGGGGTTGAGGTCAGGACAGTAGGTGTGATTGATCATTTGCATAGAAAAAACATCTGGGGATTTACATAGGTCATTTACATACAGTGATTTACATAGATCAAACATAGGAAATTCTCTTGGGGAGATTAAGACGAGGAGACTCTGTCTCTCTGGGACATCTACTTGCTTTTATCTTTCCCTCTGGTTGTCTGTGTTATCAATTCTTGCACTTGTTTGGATAAACACAGTAAGAGACAAAGATCCTAACACTTAGTTCTCTGGGCTTAGTTCCTGGTTCTCTGAGAGGACGCAAGGCTTCTACCGTAAATCCCAGACTAAGTACCCCTTCCCCACGGGGATCCTATCTCTTAAGTCATAACAGCATGCATCAAGACCGTGCATTTATGCTTTCTAGACTGTCCCATGGGCTAGAGCGATAGCACAGCGGTAGGGCATTCGCCTTTCACGCGGCTGACCCTAGTTCGATTCCTCCACCCTTCTCGGAGAGCCCGGCAAGCTACCGAGAGTATCAAGCCTGCCCGGCAGAGCCTGGCAAGCTACCCATGGCATATTGGATATGCCACAAACAGTAACAATAAATCTCACAATGAGAGATGTTACTGGTGCCCGCTTGAACAAATCAATGAGCAATAGGATGACAGTGATAGTGACAGATTGTCCCATTTCAATGCCAGGTAGCTTTGCCTCTCTCCCGAGTCCATCCCAGTCCCATGGTGGGACTTCCCTTTTGGGGTGTTCGGAACCACAGCAACTAAAGCTCGAGTCAAGTAAATATTATGGATACCCAGGAGTAGATATATTTTACTATTTTTTTTTTTTGGAGGGGGCACACCTGGCGATACACAGGGGTTATTCCTGGCTCTGCACTCGGGAATTACCGCCGGTGGTGCTCAGGGAACCATATGGAATGCTGGGAATTGAACCCGGGTCGGCCCCGTGCAAGGCAAATGCCCTCCCCGCTGTGCTATCACTCTAGCCCCCTAGATATATTTTAAAGTCAATCAACTCCCAAATATTAGGAGCACAGCATTAACGGCCTTTCTGTGTTTAACCAAAGACCATTTCTCTGTAGGTAAATATGAAAAGACTTTCAGGAAATAGAAAAGCAGGTACAAATACACAGCACTTCAAATACAAAGTTCAGAATCACCAGCAAGTTTTGGCTTATCAGTAATCAAGTCTGACTTGGGCAGCCGTGACCATGAGAGGTAAAACTCGATGGAAAGGCTAAAGATAACTAGAGTAGGGATGCTCGCAAGAGCACCGCGAGCTTCTCTGGGAGGAGGGAGAGTGACCGTTCACTGATGAAGCCTAAAACACTTAGGATTAATACCCAACAACTGTTGATATTAAAGTGCCATAGTGTGGGGCTGGAGCGATAGCACAGCGGGGAGGGCGTTTGCCTTGCATGCGGCCGACCCGGGTTCGATTCCCAGCATCCCATGTGGTCCCCTGAGCACCGCCAGGAGTAATTCCTGAGTGCAGAGCCAGGAGTAACTCCTGTGCATTGCCAGGTATGACCCAAAAAAAACTAAAATAAATAAAAAATAAAGTGCCATATTGCTACATCACGCCTGTCACCACCATGAGGCCAGCATCCCTCTGAAATTGTCCCTAAGTTCCTTCCGTCCTGCCCCACCCCTGCGCTCCTTGGCAGAGCCTTCGGGCTTGTTTTTGTTGGCCGCTGTCTCCTCGCTTCCACACGCTCTACACATGGGCATGACCACTCAGTCATGGAAGGGACATTTCTCGTGCGTGTGCTGTGCTGTGTTGGCATGTTCCAGCTCATCAGCATGCATTCAGAGTCCAGGTGTCACTTGTAGGTGAAGCATAAATTGTGTTAGCAGGAGGAGAAAGTCATCAAATTTGCTCCCACCGCCGGTCTGCTGTCCCACCCCCAGTGACAACGGAGGAAGCCAAGACCTGATTATTTCAAGGACGTTGTCCTTGTAACATCACTGTATCACTGTGTCACTTTCATCCCGTTGATCATCGATTTTTCTCAAGCGGGCACCAGTAATGTCTCCATCCATCCTTGCTCTGAGATTTTAGCAGCCTCTCTTTACTCGTTCTTCCCAGCGGTGCCACATTGGAGGCTCTTTCAGGGTCAAGGGAATGAGACCCATCATTGTTACTGTATTTGGCGTATCGAATATGCCACGGAGAGCTTGCCAGCCTTTGCCGTGCTGGATATATAAAACTTCCAGCCAGCGTGCATGTAGGTGAATATCTCCTGTTCAGATGGCTTTATTTTTAAATTTTTATTTTATTTTTTATAAAGGAGTTCACAATATTTGATTATATTTAATATTCGGACACCAATCCCACCACCATGACACCTTCCCACCACCATATTTTGGATGTTTCCATCCCAAACCCCAACCCCTGCCCCAAAGCAGAACTGAAATAATTTATTTTGTATTGTTTTGAATAAACCACTGAAAATAATCAAAAAAAAGTTTTCTTAGAGGAAAGAGTGAGAAGATTTTGTATTTTTTTTATATTGAATCACCATGTGAAAAGTTACAAAGCATTCAGGCTTAAGTCTCAGTTATACAATGATTGAACACCCATCCCTTCATCAGTGCACATATTCCACCACCAAGAACCCCAGTATACCCCTATCCCACCCCACCCCCACCCCCGCCTGTGTAGCTGATAATTTTCACTTTACTTTCTCTTTACTTTGATTACATTCAATATTTCCACAAGAAGCTCACTATTATTGTTTGGAGTTTCCCCCCCAAAATCAGACCTGCTGAAAAGGAAGCATTGGATAATTTGTTTTCCATTGCTGAGAATGAAGAGATATGAGGTTTTGGATTTCTGTATTTTAGTATTTTAGTAACTAAGTCTAGGGAAATTTCTGCCATAAATTGCATCATTGAAAAGCTCATACCTCTCTTTAGTGGTCCTTATAAGATGGCGGTCACCTCGCCTCCCCCCCTCGCCCCCCCCACCAAAGGAAAAGCCGAGAGAGAAAAACCTTTCCCCTCCTGGGGCGGCATGGGGCTGTGGCTTAGTTCACAGTCTGGAGACATTTCTGCAAGAAGCTGCTGACACCAAAAGTAGTTTAGCTGGCCTCCGGGATCATGGTCATCCAGCAACGGAGAGACCGCACACGTGCGGCCACTTGGGTCACGTCTCGATGGAGAGTCAAGATTTTGTATTTCACCCAGGGGCTATACACTTATAGAAGGCCATATAAGCCCTTCTATAAGAGATTACTCACATGTTGTTAAAGGTTGAGCCTTGTATGCTTTTATATATGTGTGTGTGTGTGTATGTGTGTGTGTGTGTATCTGTAAAAATATATTTCCCTCTTAAGATTGGTGGCCTTCTACTTTAAATCCCATCAAATGTGATGCGCTACTAGCCCGTCAAGCTACCGAGAGGATCCCGCCCGCACGGCAGAGCCTGGCAAGCTCCCCGTGGCGCATTCGATAAGCCAAAAACAGTCACAACAAGTGTCACAATGGAGACGTTACTGGTGCCCGCTTGAGCAAATCGATAAACAACGGGATGACAGTGCTACAGTGCTACTCTTGGAATATGAGTGGTGTGAGGTGTGAGATGTTGCAGCTGCATGTTGCAGATGCAGCCCTGAGATCCAGAGATAGGTTCACTCATGGGTGAGACTTAGTCTGAGTGGATGGGGCTGGAGCGATAGCACAGTGGTAGGGCTTTCGCCTTTTAAGCAGCCGACCCGTGTTCGATTCCTCTGCCCCTCTCGGTAGCCTGGCAAGCTACCAAGAGTATCGAACCTGCACGGCAGAGTCTGGCAAGCTACCCGTGGTGTATTGGATATGCCAAAAACAATAATAAGTCTCACAATGAAAGACGTTACTGGTGCCCGCTTGAACAAATCGATGAGCAACAGGGTGACAGACGGTATGGAGAGTGGCCAGCCGTTCACTTGGTGGTGGTTAGTTCTGGAGGATTTCGGTGGGTCCCACCCACCCCTCTCCTGGTTGCCCCATGTTCAGATGGCTTTGAAGGGACCCTTGAGCAGCCACTATTTAGGGGTTACAGGCACTCTGCTGTGTAACCAGAAATGAGTCGGTGAAAGAGTTATTGATTAGGAAGACGCGTCATCGGATCGTTCAGGACGCTGGCAAGTGCCCTGGGTCGGAAAGACAGAGTTCCCCAAAGTTGTTTTTTTTTTTTTTTTGGGTCCCACCCGGCGATGTACAGGGCTCACTCCTGGCTCTTCACTCAGGAATTACCCCTGGCGGTGCTCAGGGGACCATATGGGATGCTGGGATATCAGCCGCGTGCAAGGCAAACGCCCTACCCACTGTGCTATCACTCCAGCCCCTCCCAAAGTTTTATCTGGATTTATCTGTTACCTAACATGTTCTCCAGCCGTGGCATAATATCTGGTTTTAGGCGGGCTCTGTCAGAGTTCATCTCGGTGTGTCGTGTTGGCAGAAAGAAGTTGTGGTCTTAAATAGGAAACTGTGGTTGAAAGTGACAGTTATTGCACCCCATGTGTAACGGGGTCATTTTGTGCCTTGGGTGACCTTTTGCTGCCAGGCGTAGTTGGACCAGCTTAAGAGTGTTGAATAGATTGTCACTAAGGATTGAAATCACCCTTGCCTCATCCAGAGGGACCCGCCCGTATGCCCCAGTTGTGATTCTTTTTCATTTCTCTTCCTCTGATTCAGACTAGATCTATAGGAGACTCGATGCGTTGTTTGTTGTTAAATTTCTCACAGTGTGCAAATGACCTGGACGTTATTTTGGCAGACCGTATTCCTGTTATTTTTATTGTGTGGGTCACCCCCAGCAGTGCTCAGGACTTAACTCCTGACTCTGTGCTCAGGGATCCCTCCTGGTAGACTCTGGGGCCCGGGTGGGGTGCCAGGAATCGAACCCCAGTCAGCCACATGCAAGGCAAGGGCCCGCCCCACTCTGGTTGTACGCGGCTGATCCAGGTTCAATTCCCGGCATCCCATATGGTCCCCTAAGCACCACCAGGAGTCATTCCTGAGTGCAGAGCCAGGAGGAACCCCTGAGCATTGCTGGGTGTGACCCCCCGCCAAGAAAAAAAAAAAAAGACATTTTGTGTGTGTTTGCTCGAGGTTGGCCTTGCTCTCGGCTGTGCACGTGCCCTTGCCTTTGAGGGGAGTGTTTGGACTCCAGGAAGAACATGACATTACCTGAGAACTAGAAAGCCCACGTACTGCCTTAATTTTCCTTTCCTTGTCACTCTATTTCGGCCCGTCTCCTCGCCCGTTTGTAAACCTTGACCTTGTGGCAACAGCCTGACCTTCAGGACTCGCTTTTTTCGCTGCATCTTCTTTGCAGGGATCTGCCAGGACACCCACAAGGCCAGTGTCCTTTGGATTTGCTCACCTTGGTGCCTGGCAAAACCGTCCCCGCCCCTCAGGGGCTGGAGCGATAGCACAGCGGGGAGGGCATTTGCCTTGCACATGGCCGACCGGGTTTGATTCCCAGCATCCCATAGGGTCCCCCGAGCACCTCCAAGAGTAATTCCTAAGTGCATGAGCCAGGAGTAACTCCTGTGCATCGCTAGGTGTGACCCAAAAACAAAACAAAACAACAACAACAAAAAAAACCATCCCCTCACCTGCCGTGGTGGCCAGAAACTCCTCATGAGCCCTGCGCCTTCTGCCATCTTCTCTGTGCCTCTCCTGAGGGTCAGAATGATGACCCCCCCAGGGCTGTGAACTCCTCCCTTCATACTTTCTCCTGACCTTGTCATGTGTAATCTGTGTGTCATTCACCCACCCGCCCTCCACCCTCAAACAGCTCTCCCAGGACCCATGAAGTACGCCGCATGCTAATAACGTGGCTTCATTTCTGCACATTCGGCAAACGACTTTTGAGCACCAATGACTAGCCAGCCAGGCTCTGAGCTTAATGGTGGGAATATATTAGAAGAAATTCACCTCAGCTTGTTTAATGTGTGACAGTCCTACTGGTACTGACAGGGAGAAAAGAAATCTGCCTCTCATTTCTTCCTCCCTGAAGAAAATAAAACAAAAATCTACACACGAGGGGCCAGAGCGATAGCACAGCAGGTAGGGCGTTTGCCTTGCACGCGGCCGACACGGGTTCGATCCCCGGCATCCCATAGGGTCCCCCAAGCACTGCCAGGAGCAATTCCTGAGTGCAAAGCCAGGAGTAACCCCTGAGCATTGCTGGGTGTGACCCAAAAAGCAAAAAAAATTAATAATAATTAAAATTTTAAAAAATCTGCACACGAAGCTATAGAAACTGTACCTGTGTATTTCCACACTGGGCTACAGAGAAAGAGAGACTATACCGGTTTATCCCCACACTGAGCTGCAGAGAGACAAAGAGACAGAGAGACAGAGACGGTACCCGTTTGTTTCTGGGTCAGCGCCTTCTTATGAGTCCTTAGAAAAGTGGAACTCATGGGATTGATTTTTGCATTCTCAAGTCCTTAGGTGGATTGGAGTGATAGCACAGAGGGGAGGGCGTTTGCCTTGCACGCGGCCGATCCGGGTTCGATTCCTCAGTCTCTCTCAGGGAGCCCGGCAAGCTACCGAGAGGATCCCGCCTGCACGGCAGAGCCTGGCAAGCTCCCCATGGCATATTCAAGATGCCAGACACAGTCACGACAAGTCTCACCATGGAGACGTGACTGGTGCCCGCTGGAGCAAATCGATTAGCAACGGGAAGACAGTGCTCCAGTGTGAAACTAGAATGCCTCAGTGAAAACATCATTTTAAAAAGCAGGAACTAGATGAAGTCTTCAGCAGCGCAGCGAGTTGCTGAGGAGAAGAGAGAAGCAGGTAGAGACGCCGACCCCCGCAGACACCAGCCATCTCCCTCGCTTCGTTCACAACTGCTCGTTTATTTTCTCTGTGCGCCCCATCCTCGGTCCCAGTTGCTTAGTGAGGCCTCTGAGAATCACCACTACGTTTCCTGAGGACTCTCGGGAAGGTCTTGAAAACGGAGATAAACGAGAGATCTAGGGCCGGAGCGATAGCACAGCAGGGAGGGCATTTACCTGGCACGCGGCCAACCCAGGTTCAACTCCCGGCATCCCATAAAGTCCCCCAAGCACTGCCAGGAGTGATTCCTGAATGCAGAGCCAGGAGTCAGCCCTGAGCATTGCCGGGTGTGACAAAAAAAGCCACAGAAAGAAAAAAGAGGGAGGGCTGTAGCGAAAGCACAGCAGGTTGGGTATTTACCTTGCACGTGGCCGACCCGAGTTCAATTCCCAGCATCCCATATGGTCCCCTGAGCACTACCAGGAGTAATTCCTGAGTGCATGAGCCATGAGTGACCCCTGTGCATCGCTGGTGTGACCCAAAAAGCAGAGAGAGAGAGAGAGAGAGAGAGAGAGAGAGAGAGAGAGAGAGAGAGAGAGAGAGAGAGAGAGAGAGAGAGAGAGAGAGGGAGGGAGGGAGGGAGGGAGGGAGGGTCTGGAGCGATAGCACAGCAGGGAGGGTGTTTGCCTTGCACGCAGCCAACCCAGGTTTGATTCCCAGCATCCCATAGGATCCCCCGGCCATTGCCAGGAGTAATTCCTGAGTGCAGAGCCAGGAGTAAGCACAGAGGGCCTTCTGCTTCCTGCCAGACCCCTATGGGTTGCTTGAAGCATAAAGCTAATTTATAAGGTGCCCATCACCCACCCACTGTTATTGTCTCCAAATGAAGCAGAGAAAAGAATGGGGATGATAGAGGACAAAAAAACAAATCCCACTATTTGGGACTTTTTATTTGAAGAGTATAAAATTATTGTTTGGTATCTTTGTCATTGTGCCTTTGACCTTCCAAAGTCCAGCTCTCCCTCCCGTGTAGGTCGGCACTGGAATGAAGGATCAATTCCTGACCCGGAGTCTACTGGCCACTGACCCTGGGGTGTCTTTGCTCCTCCCACAGGGAGCTTAGATTATTGAGTTACTCCCGAAACAGTGCCCCTGACGCACGCCCTAAAAAGAGAATGCTTTTCTCTTGCCTTTATGTCATTTGCATAATGTCATTTGCAAAATATGCCCATTTCGTATAGACACAGGAAGGCAGTTACAAAAGGCTATGCTTCTGTGACATGGGAATTAGTTGACTCCAAATATTATTTACTCCTGGGCATCCATCATATTTAGTTGACTTAAGCCTCAGTTGCCCTGACTTCCTAACATCCCCAAAAGGAGGGTCCCAACGAAGGGACTGGATGGACCCAGGGCAAGCTGTGAGCGACCCTGGCATCGGAAGGGGACAAGCTAAGGACCATAAATATAATAAAGTTAAGAGCATGGTTGGGCTGAAGTGATAGCACAGCAGGTAGGGCGTTTGCCTTGTGTGCGGCCAACCTGCGTTCGATTCCTCCGTCCCTTTCAGAGAGCCTGGCAAGCTACTGAGAGTATCCTACCCGCATGGCAGAGCCTGGCAAGCTCCACATGGTGTATTTGGTATGCCCAAAACACTAACAACAAGTCTCACCATGGAGGTGTTACTGGTGCCCACTCGAGCAAATCAATGAGCAACGGAGTGACAGTGACAGTGACAGTGACAAGAGCATGGTCATGGCAGAAACTCTCTCATGACCCCAAAAGAAGTAACTGAATAAGGTCCCTGCTGGGGTTAGGAAAAACTAACCTGGCCTGAGGACTGTGGTCTGGGATCTGTAGCCAGATGTCCCCAGGAAGAGCCAACCTTTAAGCTTAATGTATCTCTTACTGTGTCCATACAAAATGACTAGAAATATTCTGAGAAGTAACTGTACTGTGACTGTTTCAATGGATGACTAGCTGAGGAAAGGAGGAAGCAATACACCCGGGATGGAATCCGGCCCTTGAGCGGATCTCCTGGTAATCTGGACCGCTGAGCCCTCAACCGAGATCCTGTCCTGGAGTTAATCTCCTAGAGCTTCCCCTGAAGGAGGGGCTGTACCTGTTTGTTGTCATGACAACGTTCACCCCACCTGTGTGTGCCCCGCCCTTCACGATTTCTATATAACCGTGCTGAAAGGGCAAAGAGGGAAGAGGATTTGGGGGTCTACTAGGAGACTAGGATGAGGGAACTGTGATCATGGGACTACGACCAAACCTATGACTCTGTTTGTGTTGTAAGGGGGGAGATAGGACTACGCGGGGGAGGAGAGAGAAACCGACTACCGACCAGCCTGGAACCAGTCTGGGGCCCTGTTTCTCCGTTCCTCGGTTCTTCGTCCGTCCGTCGCTATGAGCCGGCCACCAAACACTCGAGTCCCGCCTGCCCAGTCTTTTTCCTTTGAAACTCGCACTGCTGGGCTCCATTGAAGTCCCACAGAGCCCGGCAAGCTACTGAGAGGATCCCGCCCGCACGGCAGAGCCTGGCAAGCTCCCCGTGGCGTCTTCGAGATGCCAAACACAGTCATAACAAGTCTCCCCATGGAGACGTGACTGGTGCCCGCTAGAGCAAATCGATGAGCAACGGGATGACAGTGACAGTGACAGTGATCGGGGTTAAAGAGAGGCAGTGACAGTGATCGGGGTTAAAGAGAGGCAGAGCCAAGCCCCTTGAGGGGGGAGGAATGAGACTCCCGTGTCTCCTAAATTCACCACCTGTCTGGGGGCTGGAGAATAGTTCAGGAGTCAGGACCTCAGTTTAATCCCCAATGCTGCGTATCCCTCCCCTCACCCCCCAGTATCCCGGGTATAACCCTCGTGGCCCCTGAGCACGGCTGGGGTGGTCCTGGGGGTCCCCAGCACCACAGGCCTTAGCAGTGCTGTATCCTTTGGCTTAAGCAGTGAACTGCCTTGCTCAGTTGTCTGGAAATTGCAGGGAGCAGCCCCCAGGTCCCTGGGCACCGGTCAGCTCCTCTAAGAGTTCTCGCTTCCCCATCAGAGTCGTGACAGGGCCGGTACACGCGCCTTCTGCAGGAACCCCCCTGGCTTTCGTCCCTGGCACCATACAGTCCCCTGGGCACCGGTGGTGTTTACCTTCATCCCCCCAAAATAGAAGGAAACTTCTTTCTGTGCTTGAAGATAATGGTGGGATGAAATTAGGGCCAGAGCTTCTGTAGATACTGTTGAGAGGACAAACGTAGAAGCGTCACGAACAGAGCCACCAGAGGCGGTCTCCGGCCTGCCAGGCTCTTTGCTCCTGCTGTCCGCACGGTGGCAGCAAAACGTCGCCTGGAGCTCAGAGACTCGCGGCTGCTCCTCCAGCCCCGCCCAGCTCTGGGTTATTTCCCTGCAGCCGTCCCCAGTCCAGGACTATAAGGACTGTTAGTTGTCTGGTTGGTGTCTTCAGCTTGGTGACAGGTTAGTTCTAGGCTCTATCTGGTTAACCAGCCAACCAACCCCGTCCACACGGGCTTCTGCCAGGGGTAATTCCTGAGTGCAGAGCCAGGAGTAACCCCTGTGCATCGCCGGGTGGGACCCAAAAAGAAAAGAAAAATTGGCGAGAGAGGCTGGAGCAATAGTCCAGTGGGGATGGTGTTTGCCTGGCACACGGCCAACCCGGGTTCAATCCCTGGCATCCCATAGGGTCCCAGAGCACTGCCAGGAGTGATGCCTGAGTGCAGAGCCAGGAGGAACCCCTGTGCATCGCTGGGTGTGACCCAAAAAACAAAAGATAACTAAATAGGGGGCCGGAGCGATAGCACAGCGCGGAGGGCGTTTGCCTTGCACGCGGCCGACCCGGGTTCAAATCCCAGCATCCAGTATGGTCCCCTGAGCACTGCCAGGGGTGATTCCTGAGTGCATGAGCCAGGAGTGACCCCTGTGCATTGCTGGGTGTGACCCAAAAAGCAGAAGAATAAATAAATAAATAAACAAACAAACAAACAAACAAATGAATAAATAAAGTGTATAGGTTTCCATGAGACAATCCAGAAAAGGCGGGGAGGAAGGTTACTCCTCAGCGCTTGCTACAGCGGCTTGCTCTGATTCAAGGAGCAGGTAATTAGTATGAACATAATGTACCCTGAGAAATAGGAGTCACTGGCCTGGAATGATAATAACATGCAAGGTCCTTCTCATCCTAGTTCTGTGAGGAAACGAAGTAATCTCAGTACCGATGCCCTCAAGCTTTCTTCCTTTAAAAAATGCGCTCACGGTGGGGCTGGAGCCTTAGCACAGCAGGGAGGGCGTTTGCCTTGCATGCGGCCGACCCGGGTTCGATTCTCAGCATCCCATAGGGTCCCCTGAGCACCGCCAGGAGTGATTCCTGAGTGCAGAGCCAGGAGGAACCCCTGTGCATTGCCGGGTGTGACCCAAAAAGAAAAAAAAAAACTTAACTGGGCATGACATTCTCAGACAAAGTCTCCCAAATATTTCCCTCTGATCTGCCCACCTGTGGTGACTGACTGGAGTGACATGGAGTTTGGGCAGAGAACGAGAGAGGTTTCAGGGAAGATGTCAGGCCTTTTAAAGGCTACAGAGGAAGGAAGGGGGAGGCGGAACCCGGAAACCAAGAGACTTGGACGACAGTGCATGTTCTCAACTGTCCTGAGTCTTCAGAAGAGACAGCCACTGTTGTCGTTCAGGATCTGGGGCTTAAAGGGAACCAGAGAAATAGTATGGCAGGTAGAGTGCTTGTCTTGCATGCAGCCAACCGGGTTTGATCCCTAGCACCCCTCGTGATACCCCCATGCCCTGCCAGGAGGCAGGAGTGACCCCTAGGAGAGCCCAAAGCATTGAGCACTTCTGGGTACATCCCAATTCCCCACACCAGAATTTTATCCCAGCTAAGAGTTGTCTCTTTACAATAGCCAAAATCTGGAAAAACCAGAGTGCCCAAGAACAGATGACTGGTTAAAGAAACTTTGGTACATCTACACAATGGAATACTATGCAGCTGTTAGAAAAGATGAAGTCATGAAATTTGCATATAAGTGGATGGACATGGGAAGTTTCATGTTAAGTGAAATGAGTCAGAAAGAGGACAGACATAGAAAGATTGCGCTCATCTGTGGAATACAAAATAACGGAGTGGGAGACTAACACCCAAGAGTAGTAGAGATAAGAACCAGGAGGTCTGCCCCACAGCTTGGAAACTGGCCTCACATGCTGGGGGAAAAGGCAGCTCAGATAGAGAAGGGAACACCAAGTAGAGGATGTCGGGAGGATTCATTCAGGAAGATGCGAACTGAAAGTAAACTATAGACCTAACATGATGGCCACTCAATACCTCTATTGCAAACTACAACACCCAAAAGGAGAGAGAACAAAGGGGAATGCCCTGCCGCAGAGGCAGGGTGGGGTGGTGGGGGATGGGGTGAGGGTGGTGAGAGGGATACTGGGATCATTGGTGGAGGTGAACGGGCACTGGTGGAGGGATGGGAAAATGATCACTGCATGAGTGAATGCAAACACAAAAGTTCATAAGTTTGTAACTGTGCATCACAGTGAGTCTCTAATAATTTTTTTAATTAAAATTAAAAAAAGAATTGTCCCTGGAGGGGGCCGGACCGATAGCATATCAGATAGGGCGTTTGCCTTGTGCGTGGCCAACCCAGGTTCAATCCCCGGCATCCCATATGGTCCCCCAACACCCTGCCAGGAGTAATTCCTGAGTACAGAGCCAGGAATAATCTCTGAGCATCACTGGGTATGACCCCAAAAGCAAAAAAAAAAAAAAAAAAAAGAATTGTCCCTGGAGACATAAGACAAAGGCAGTATTCAGCCAACGGCAGGCCATTGTTATATCAACACATCATTGAATTTAGGCTAATGGAAACAAATTCACTATCAGACATGGTCATAAAATTCAGATGTGCTCTGCTCTTGATTGGCCAAAGCAATACTGAGTTTCCGGGTTCTGACTCCCCCTTCCTTCCTCTGTAGCCTTTTAAAGGCATGACATCATCCCTGAAACCTCTCTCTCTCTCTACCCAAACTCTGGTTCACACCAGCCGATCACCAGAGGTGAGCAGATCTAGGGAAATGGTCTCAGGAGACTTTTGTCAGAGGCTGTCACTGCCCAGGAAGTTTTTATGACCCCTTTTTATCTGCAGGAGTAGCTGGTATTGCTTTTCGGCATGAACTGGACTAATTTTGCTCATTAAAGTGCTGACAGGGTTGATGACTCACTGTGGGGATCGATCGAAGTGATCACAGTAGCATAACCAGTCAGGAAATTCGACTGAGGCATATAAAATTTTATTTGATGCTGGGTTTGTGCAGGTTGAAATAAACTCCCATGATAGAAAAAGGCAATAATCAAAACCCCCCAGAAACTTGCTTTGTCCCTTCGTTGTTTTTCTTTGACTCTGGCGTTTTGATTTTGTGTGCCATGCGTGCTCGATGACGCTTCCACTCCAGAAGGAGCGAGAGGGGCGCATGAGGGCGAAATCGGAGAGATTCAAGTGGCTGAAACAGTGCCTTTCTTTCCCACATCCCCAGAGACGGGAATCTGGGCCTCAAGGCCGCGGTTCTGCTCCGAGAGGGAACTTGGGGGCTTAAGCTCCATCTTTGGTTTGACCCCATCAGCTCCGGCAGTGTCGTCCCCCTGTGTCTGGCTAAGGTTCGATCATGCTACACCCACGTTCCAATTCAGAGGAGGAAAAGGACATTTAAAAGTCAAGAGACCGAGGGGCTGGAGGAATAGCACAGCGGGTAGGGCGTTTGCCTTGCACGTGGCCGACCCAGGTTCGAATCCCATTATCCCATAGGGTCCCCTGAGCACCGCCAGGAGTGATTCCTGAGTGCAGAGACAAGAGTCAGCCTTGAGCATTGCTGGGTGTGACCCCCAAAAACCCCCCAAAATAAATAAATAAATAAATAAATAAATAAATAAATAAATAAATAAACCAGTAACAGCAAGTCTCACAATGGGCACATTACTGGTGCCCCCTTGAGCAAATCAATCAATGAACAATGGGACAACAATGCTACAGTGCTATATACATATTTTCAGATATATATATATAGAGAGAGAGAGAGAGAGATACGAAATTGATGGACAGCGAAATCGATGAGCAAATCGATGAACAATGGGATGACAGTGATACAGTGATATATACGAAAGCTCACATCACTCAACCTTTAATGACATGTTAGTGATATCTCAAAGAAGGTCTTAATGGCCCCCGCCATAATAGAACAATATTCCCACTGTTTCCTCTATGGATACTGTTTGTAGCATTCTCCGCAGTTTTTCATAACAGACAATCACTGTCATCCCGTTGCTCATCGATTTGTTCAAACGGGCACCAATAACGTCTCTCATTGAGAGACTTATTGTTACTGTTTTTGGCATATTCGATATGCCACGGGGAGCTTGCCAGGCTCTGCCGTGCGGGCGGGATCCTCTCGGTAGCTTGCCGGGCTCTCCGAGAGGGGCTGAGGAATCGAACATGGGTCGGCCGTGTGAAAGGCGAACGCCCTACCGCTGTGCTATCGCTCCAGCCCATAACAGACAATACAAAATATATTTGGTTGTGTTTAGGGACAGGGATTGGGGCTTGGGATGGAAACATCTGAAATATGGCGGTGGGAAGGAGTCATGGCGGTGGGATTGGTGTTTGAATATTAAATGTCATCAATAAGTGTGAACCACCTTATAAAATTAAATTTTAAAAAAAAACAGCTAAGTGCTGGCACGCGGGTGCTGCTCCGGATTTGAACCCCAGCACTGCACGGTCCCCTGAGCACTGTACTAGGAGTAGTCTCTGAACACTGCCAGGTGTTGGTCCCGAACGGAAACAGGATGGCCTCCATGTGCGTCTCTCTGTGCTGGCCCTCTTGAACCCCTCCCTGACCGCCGTTTCCCAGGCCCTCACACCCCTGGGTGCTGGATGCGGCGTCACTGGAACTCCGGACTCGGCTCCCGCTTGGTTCTGCTGAGTGGATGTCCACCCGACGTTCAGAGGTGGCCGCCACTGTCACCTTCCCGCCAAGCCCGGTGTCCCCAGATCAGGGACTTGCTGAGCGCCTGGTGTCCCGAGGTGGTGGGGGGGTGCCGCTCCCGCCCACCACCTCCCCTGCGCCCCGTGGCCTGGGAAAGTCGCACGCGGATGCTGAAGAGAAGTTGGCCTCCCTTGGTGCCACTCAGACGGCCGGGTCTCCATGGCAACCACACCAGCTGGGCTCTCCTCACCTCACACTGGGTTTCCCCGCAAGGGCTTGATGGCTTCTGTCTCTCTGTCAAACCCTCAGCCCTCTGCTGGGGGGTGGGGGGGCGAGTCCGGAGGGGGAGGAAGAAAACCGGCTTCACTGCGTTAGTCACGTGTCTGCCGTTCCGTTATCCCCTTCCCAGCAGACTCTGATCTCGGGGTCTCTGCTGCCTCCAGTGGTGGACCTAGTGGGCGTGTCCGTGCTCCCTGTCATGCAGGCGCCCTCGCTGGCTCAGTCCTGGCTCCCCGTGTCAGCTGTAAAATCTGCGATGCCCTGGAGGGCGGGGCACTGCCCGTTGCGGGTTTGTGGTCCTCACGGGGCCAGCACAGGGCGGGGGGGGGGGGGTGGGGAATCGAACGTTTCCTCTCGGCCTTTGTCCTGCAGAATGCACTTCTGCCTCCCCGTCTCTTGGGTCTAAGTGCTCGTCCGGGTTCCTTGGTGGTGTCTGTGTCATGCTCCGTACTAAAGCAGTGGACGATTAGGCGGCCGGTGTTAAATCCCAAAGCTTGGGGCCGGAGCGATAGCACAGCGGGGAGGGCATTTGCCTTGCATGCGGCCGACCCGGGTTCGATTCCCAGCATCCCATAGGGTCCCCCGAACACCACCAGGAGTGATTCCTGAGTGCAGAGCCAGGAGGAACCCCTGAGTATCGCCGGGTGTGACCCAAAAAGCCAAAATAAAATAAAAATAAATTTAAAATAAATAAATAAATTCCAAAGCTTGCAGGGCACCTGCCTAGCCACCGTTGTGGCTATTTGTTCTTTGTTCTCAAGTCTCGAGGCCTCCCTCTTATCCCAGCACGGATGCAGCCCTTGGACGTCTGCGCTCTCCTGAGGCCCGTCTTCGTGGTGGTTGCAGATGAATGGGAGCATTTGGGGACGCGTGGCAGTGGGCATCAATCACGGCCTCTCTGTACCTCACCAGCGAGGCCGGTTTTAGCCGCTGTAGTCTGTTGGGGTTTTGTTGTTGTTGTTGTTGTTTTGTTTTTATGACATAGGCTAACATTTAGGAAGGAGATAATTTTTTTTTTTTTTTGCTTTTTGGGTCACACCTGGCAATGGTTCCTCCTGGCTCTGCACTCAGGAATCACTCCTGGCGGTGCTCAGGGGACCCTATGGGATGCTGTGGATCGAACCCAGGTCGGCCACTTGCAAGGCAAACGCCCTCCCCGCTGTGCTATCGCTCCAGCCCCTAGGAAGGATATAATTTAAGATGTTCTTAATAACTTCCCTAATGCCTCAGTAATGTTGTTTATTCGGTTCCCTTATTTATAAAATGGAAATAAAATGACTGCCAGGGTCTTGGAGCAGAGACTGAGAGCAGAGACTCAAAGCTGAGTTTTGCACCTGCTGTTTGAGGTAACCAGCATCAGCCCGCGGTGAAGCCAGGCTGTTTGCTGAGGTCCTGGGGGGTCCTTCAGGGAGGGGAGAGCAACCAGTACGAAATCTGTACTGGCCCAGGGGCCAGTCTGGTTGACTCCTGGTTGCTGTCACTATCACTGTCACTGTCATCCCGTTGCTCATCTATTTGTTCGAGCGGGCACCAGTAACGTCTCTCATTGAGAGACTTATTGTTACTGTTTTTGGCATCTCGAATACGCCATGGGGAGCTTGCCAGGCTCTGCCATGCAGGCTCGATACTCTCGTAGCTTGCCGGGCTCTCCGAGAGGGGCGGAGGAATCGAACACGGGTCGGCCGCGTGAAAGGCGAACACCCAACCGCTGTGCTATCGCTCCAGCCCCTGGTTGCTGTAGGAAAGAGATTCTGGCCTTTAGAGTTAGTACAGCATATTGTACTAACTTGTCCTACACTTGGCCAACTGGGGTTCGATCCTAGACACCTCATACGGTCCTCACGCCTCGTCAGGAATGATCCCTGAGCTCAGAGTTGGGAGTAAGCTCTGAACACCACAGGGTATGGCCTGAAGACCAAAATAAATAATAAAAGAGACAGAAAGAGCCATATAAAATAATGTCTTTTAAAATGAAAAATGAAGGAGGTGGGGCTGGAGTGATAGCACAGCGGAGAGGGCGTTTGTCTTGCACTCCACCAACCAGGGTTCGATTCCCAGCATCCCATAGGGTCCCCTGAGCACTGCCAGGAGTAATTCCTGAGTGAAGAGCCAGAAGTAGCCCCTGTGTGTCGCCATATGTGACCCCAAAAGCAAAATAGTAATAATAATGCACTGTAGCACTGTCGTCCCATTGTTCATCGATTTGCTCGAGCGGGCACCAGTAACATCTCCATTGTGAGACTTATTGTAATGTGTTTGGCATATTGAATATGCCTCCAGGAGCTTGCCAGGCTCTGCCGTGCAGGCAGGATCCTCTCGGTAGCTTGCCAGTCTCTCCAAGAGGGATGGAGGAATCAAACCTGGGTCGGCCACGTGCAAGGCAAACGCCCTCCCCGCTGTGCTATCGCTCTAGTCCAATAATAATAATAATAATAATAATAAAGTAAAAAGGGAATAAATGAGCAAGAGACGCTGAGGCAGGAGACTTTGTTGTTCTCTAAAAACTTCTCAGTTAGGCTTTGTGGTTTTCTCTCTGCCGTGTGAGGACTGAACCCAGGACCTGGCACACACAAGGCATGTGCTTCACCACTCAGCCACATCCCCGACCCAATGAAGTTGTCTCAAGATTTTTCTCTTTCCTCTGGGTCTAGCCCTTATATTTTCTATTTGGCTAGAGAAATACTTAAAAAAAATTAAACAGGGGCTGGAGTGATAGTACAGCGGGTAGGGCATTTGCCTTGCCTGCAGCCGATCCGGGTTCAATTCCCAGAATCCCATAGGGTCCCCTGAGCACCGCCAGGAGTAGTTCCTGAGTGCAGAGCCAGAAGTAACCCCTGTGCATCGCCGGGTGGGACCCAAAAAGCAACAACAACAAAAATTAAACAGTTTTAAGTAGTGATAAATGTCTTGAAAGAAAGAATACGGGGCTATTTAGTTTGACATTGCCCGCAGCACAAAGCTTTCTCTGATCTAAATAACATTAGATTTGAATGATAAGTGAAGACAATCTTGGAAGATCAGAGGCAAGAGCACGTGCAAAGGCCCTGCACTGAGAGACGCTTTAGAACAGGAAGGAAGCCAGTGTGACTGGGGTGTAGTAAACAGATGAGAGATAAGAGCAATGTAGCCAGATCCATGGAGACACGTGAACAATAGAGTCGTATTGTCATTTGATTAAATGGGAAGCCAGTATAAGTTGGAAGAGGAAGAAATTCAATCGGGTTGATAGTTTCAGGTTATCATTTTGATTGAGGGATTCCAGTACGTGGAATGAGAGTTGCGAAGAGATCGGAGTCAAAGACTGCACACAATCGTTTTATTTCAGTAGGCCACGTGAGAAATGGTATTGTGGGCTGAGATGTTGACAGTAGGGAAAGAGGATGGGTTCGAGATCATTTTGTAACCAGGGCTGGCAGGACTCGCAGGTAAATTGGATTTGGAATAGTCACACTCAAGGAAGGGCTGAAGCGATAGCACAGCGGGGAGGGCGTTGGTCTTGCATGCAGCCAACCTGGGTTCGATTGGTTGATAAGATTTAATGCAGTGGGGCTGGAGTGATAGCACAACGGGTAGGGCGTTTGCCTTGCACGCGGCCGACCCAGGTTCGATTCCCAGCATCCCATATGGACCCCTGAGCTTCACCAGGGGTGATTCCTGAGTGCATGAGCCAGGAGTAACCTCTGTGCATTGCCGGATGTGACCCAAAAAACAAACAAAAAAAAAAGATTTAATGCAGTAATGTATAGTATTAAAGAGTATAATGTAATGTATAGTATTAAAGAGTTTGTGGCGCTGGCAGATACTGAATCAATGGTGATTTGACTAGTTAGCAAGAGTGTCTGGACCAGAAACACAGGTTTTCTGCTGCCAGGGCTGGGTCCCTTGGGGTGGGGAGGGGTCTTCCCTTAAGGCCTTGCATACAGCTGGCCTTGGTTCCAATTGCAATACCACATACCACGTAGGGTCCCTGAGTACCCCAGGAGTAAGCCCTGGGCACCTCTGGGTGTGGCCCTAATCCTCCACCCCCAAGTCTGTGTGGCATAGTTATGTCCTGTTAAGGAGAGCTCCCTGCCTCGATGGGACCCTGAGATGCTGCCCATGAATAGCCCCCGGCCACTTATTAAGCTCCTTAATGGCCATGATCCCAGAGACACACAAACCAATCTCGGAACGGAGCGGTATAAATCTCTCCAGACCTAATTATTAAAATTTTAGAATGCGCGACATCATATGTTATTCATAACCAGCAATGGGAAACAATTTGTCTAATGTTGCCTTTTCGGCAGGTCTGAGTGTTGGGGGAAAACTCCAAATAATAATGGTGGGGCTGCAGTCAAAATATTGAATGTGATCAAAGTGGAGAGAGAGTAAAGTAGAGATTGTTTCCACGTAGACCAGGGTGGGGTGGGGGGGTGTATACTGAGGTTTTTAGTGGTGGAGAATGTGCACTGGTGAAGGGATGGGTGTTTGATCATTGTACAACCGAAACTCAAACACAAAAGCTTTGTAACTGGTCTCAGGGTGATTCATTAAATAAGTTAGCACTGCTGTAGCATTTTCATCCCGTTGTTCATCGATTTGTTCGAGTGGGCACCAATAACGTCTCCGTGGTGAGACTTGTGACTGTGTTTGGCATATCGAATACGCCACAGGGAGCTTGTCAGGCTCTGCCGTGCAGGCGGGATACTCTCAGGAGCTTGCCATCTCTCTGAGAGGGATGGAGAAATAAATAAATTTAAAAATAATAATAATAACAAATAATAGGATGAAGTAGGTAAAGGAACCCAGCAAACAGAAACGATTCAGATAACTCTGGCTTGCTGTCTCTCTCACCGCTAACTCCCAGGGAAGGTAGAGAGGAAGCAGCTCATCTCCAGCGAAAAACAAGGAACAATTATTTCCACTTTGACTCTTTTCCTGCTGCTGAAATTCTGCTGAATCCATTTGAAGCTGGGAGGGCAAAGACCCGGTGAGAAATCTATTCCCATCTTCATTCTCAAACATGGGCTTGGCTCTTCAACGGAAATGGAATGGCCCATCTTGACATACTCATTTTGTGAACACAAATTCACTTTGTAAAGCAAGGGGCGGCCCACATAACTCCGCCACTGAAAATGTTATTTCTCGAGGTGACAGCTGTTAAGCTACACCTAGCGTTGCATGTGACATGAAGATGCGGCAATAGCAAATTTAATACAAAACGAGGGCCTGGACCACAGGAAGAAGGTGGATTCACCACGAACTTCCCAAGGTGAATGCAAGACCTCATTATTTTTAACCACAGAAAAACAAACAAACAAACAAACACGGGGGCTGGAGCAATAGCACAGCGGGTAGGGCATTTGCCTTGCACGCGGCCGACCCAGGTTCAAATCCCAGCATCCCATATGGTCCCCTGAGCACTGTCAGGGGGAATTCCTGAGTGCAAAGCCAGGAATAACCCCTGAGCATCGCCAGGCATGACCCAAAAAGAAAAAAAAACACGTATGCATGAAAATTTTTTTTAAAATAGTGAGCAAATTCAAGACACTCAAGGAATGATCTAGATCCCATAGGTCATTGTGAAAATCCAGTCCATTCGAAATTAAAAAAGTACATGTCTCCTCCTTCCATTTATATCTACCTTCTGCTGCAGCTTGCCAGTACACGCTGCATGTGTACACACAGCCCAGAGAATAGGTTGAGTGACCCAATATGGCATTCGGGTTCAGGCCTACCCTATGCTGTGGCTTCAAGAAGGCTGCTCTTCTGTGAACACTGGGGCTGAGCTGCCTAGAATGTAGCCTCTGGAACCCGGGCGTTCTGGTAAGCGGCGCAGCAGGCCGGAGAATGCTCCGGACCCCAAACTGGGCCAGCAACACCAGGGAGCCAGACGGAGGAGGCACAGCCGGTACGCCTTCTCCAGATGGAGCCCCGGCGACAATGAGCAACGACTAACACGGCTCTGGGATGCGGGACTGGGACAACTCTGAACTCCGAACCGCACGGCCACGTTAGTGACCTTTTCTAAAAAATGAAAACATACAATCTATTGATGCCATCCAACGTGTCTGACTGGTGGAGGAAAACCTCCAAATAATGATAGTGAGATTCTTGTTGAAAATTGAACGTAATCAAAGTAAGGAAAGAGTAAAGTGAAAAATGTCTGCAACGCAGGCAGAGGGGGAGTGGGAGGGGGGTATGCGGGGTCTGGTGGTGGATCAAATATGAAAACTTTGTAACTATATCTCACAGTGATTCAATAAAAAATAAAATTAAAAAAAATAATAAAAACAAAAGAATGTAGCCTCTCTGATGAACAAGGGCTGCTTCTCCCCTAAAACAAATTGAGGGGCTGCAGCAATAGCACAGAGGGGAGGGTGTTTGCCTTGCACACAGCCAACCCGGGTTCAATCCCCAGCATCCCATAGGGTCCCCTGAGCACCACCAGGAGTAGTTCCTGAATGCATGAGCCAGGAATAGCCACTGTGCATTGCTGGGTGTGACCCAAAATGAGGGAAAAAAAAAAAAAAGATGTGCTTTATTGCCACAAGTGTGTTGACAAGAATAGTTCTCATGGTTTGGGGAGCCTCCTCAGGGCTGCAGTCTAGAATCTTTGGTTCTTTTTTACCACAAGGCTTTGGACCAATTTCACATGGAATAAAATAGGGCGATAACGTCTTCCTAATAAGCTCTTACTGTAGAACAAATTTTATATTGGCCACATTAATTGAATGATAGCAGGAGGCAGTACCGGAAGTGCAGCTGTGTGAGATTCTCAGCGGCCGCCCTGGGCCTGGCGGGGGGGGGGGGGTTGCGGGGAGGGGTCTTGGCTTCCTGTCCCTGTCTTGGGGATTAGGGCCAAGTCAGGTACCTGTTCCCTCAGCCGTTTATCAATAAGATACATGCGTTAGACTCTTGATTTTTGTTGCTGTTTCTTTTTTTTTTTCTTTTTGTATCACACCCAGCAATGCACAGGGGTTACTCCTGGCTCTGCACTCAGGAATTACTCCTGGCGGTGCTCAGGGGACCATATGGGATGCTGGGATTAGAACCTGAGTCGGCCGCATGCAAGGCAAACGCCACCCCCACTGTGCTATCGCTCCAGCCCCTTGTTGCTGTTTCTGTTTGGGTTGGCTTTGGGGCTACACCCAGCAATGTTCAGGACTTCCTCCTCTCTCTGCACTGAGAGATTGTTACTGGCAATGTTAGGCTTTTTTTTTTTCCTGGTGTCTGACAACATGCCATTTTATGATTCAGCTTTCATGTCGAGTCTCCTGCTTGGTTGAGGGACGCTGTACAAAAGTATGCATCTTTAGGGTGGAGAGAGGCAGATTTGCGTGGTTCAGGCACCAGCTCTTAGGATGCCCCGCTGGCAACAAGGATCCAGGTCCTGGAGGGGAAAAAAGGTTGTCTTCAAATATTTCCTAGCTTTGGGCAGCATTACAGGGGCTAAGGCTTTGGCCTTGCACACTGCTGGCTCTCATTGAATTCCCAGCACCACTGGCTAGGACCCGTCCTTTTTTTTCTTTTTGGGTCACACTGGCGGTGCACAGGGGTTCTTCCTGGCTCATGCACTCAGGAATTACTCCTGGCAGTGCTCAGGAGACCCTATGGGATGCTGGGAATCAAACCTGGGTTGGCCGCATGCAAGGCCAACGCCTTTCCCGCTGGCTATCGCTCCAGCCCCATGGCCGTTCCTTCTACTTGGCGAGTAAAACCAATAAATATTTTGGAGCTTTTGGAACTATAAGTGAAGGACAAAAGATGCAACACTCAGTAAGCAACAGAGATGCTTACGTGTCTAGGTTTTTGTTTCTCGGGCCACACCCAGCTGTGCTCTAGCCTTACTTAGTTCAAGCACCTCTTTTTCTTTCCTACCTTCCCCCCTTCCCAGCCAAACCAAATCCTTGCTCTCGGTCACCCACCAGACATTTCTTCTTCCAAAGCTTTAGGGACCTGAAAATTTCGTATGTGTAAGTATATGTACACACACATTGCATTCTAATACCTTTTGATCCTTTTGAAAATCATTGTACCATCTACATCATGGAATACTATGCAGCTGTTAGGAGAGATGAAGTCATGAAATTTGCTTAGAAGTGGATAGACATGGGGAGTATCATGCTATGTGAAATGAGTCAGAAAGAGAGGGACAGATATAGAAGGACTGCACTCATTTGTGGAGTATAAAATAACATAACGCAAGACTGACACCCAAGGATAGTAGATAGAAGGGCCAGGAAGGGGCTGGAGCGATAGCACAGTGGGTATGGCATTTGCTTTGCACGCGGCCAACCCAGATTTGATTACCAGCATCCCATATGGTCCCCTGAGCCCTGCCAGGGGTAATTCCTGAGTGCAGAGCCAGGAGTAACCCGTGAGCATCGCAAGGTGTGACCCAGAAATCAAAAAAAAAAAGAAGGGTCAAGAAGATTGCTCCATAGTTGGAAGCCTAGCTCATGAGCAGACAGAGGTAGGACAGCTGGAATAGAGAAGAGATCACTAAGAATATGATGGTTGGAGGGATGGGAGATGTGTGCTGAAAGTAGATAGAGGACCAAACATTATAACCTCTCAGTATCTGTATTGCAAACCATAATCCCCAAAAGTAGAGAGAGAGGATGGGGAATATTGTCTGCCATGGAGGCAGGGGGAGGGTGGGAAAGGGGGGATACTGGGGATATTGGTGGTGGGGAATATGCACTGGTGGAGGGATGGGTGTTTGATCATTGTGTGATTGTAACTCAGACATGAAAGCTAGTAACTATATCTCATGGTGAATCAATACAATTTTTTAAAAAAGAAAGAAATTAAAAATCATTGTACTGGGGGCCGGAGCGATAGCACAGCGGGTAGGGAGTTTGCCTTGCACGCGGCCGACCCAGGTTCGATCCCTGGCATACCCCAAGCACCGCCAGGAGTAATTCCTGAGTGCAAAGCCAGGAGTAACCCCTGAGCATCGCTGGGTGTGACCCAAAAAGCAAAAAAAAAAAAATCATTGTACCTAAAAATTGCATATATGTATATGCACATATGTAATATATGTACCTACACACAGAAAGTTGAATTCTAATGCCTTTTGATCTTTTTACTTGAAAATCATATATTTTTTGAAAAATATTTTTGGAAATAAAGAACTTGACATCAGTATCTAAATGTTGTTGGAGATACTTGATGCAATCATACTTGAAATGTTTAACCAAAATGAGTTTTATTTTCTGAAGTCGGGAAAAACAGGCAAGAAGCGATATTCTGTCTGGGACACAGTATTTCCTTAGAACCCCAGTTCTAGAACATGATTTTAACCAAGGTCACATATACACTGATGAATATTTTTATCTTAGCATGTGGGGAGATTTGTAGATCTTCTCAGAACAGGGGAGCAGGACTCAGTTCTGGATCTGGGCCTCTTTGCCTCATTATTCTTTATTAAGAAACGTTGTCATTGGGGCTGGAGCGATAGCACAGCGGGGAGGGCGTTTGCCTTGCACTCGGCCGACCCGGGTTCGATTCCCAGCATCCCATATGGTCCCCTGAGCACCGCCAGGGGTAATTCCTGAGTGCAGAGCCAGGAGTAACCCCTGAGCATCGCTAGGCGTGACCCCCCCGAAAAAAAAAAGGAAAGAAACGTTGTCATGTGATGGGATCTCAACAGAGTATGGTAACAAGATTCTGAACAGACATGAAGTGTGGTAGAAGAACTCTGAGAACTGCCGTAGGGTCATTTTGTCCTGTTGTCTTTATTTGGCCATAGCAGACCAAGAAAATGAACAATTAACCTAATACTTTAACACTTACATTGTAAAGTTTTTAAATTATGGATAATTATCAGTTATTTGAAACAGGTCTACCAGTAACCAAACAATGTTTTCTGTTGTAGTTTTTGTTTGTTTGTTTGTTTGTTTTGCTTTTTGGGTCACACCCGGCCATGCCCAGGGGTCTCTGAACAAAGGAATGACTCCTGGTACCAAAGCTCACATCACCCAAACTTTAACAACATGTTAGTGATATCCTATAGAATGTCATAATGGCTCCTGCCAAAATAGAACCATCTTCACACTGTTTCCCATATGAACACTTTTCTGTAAGCATGTTCAGCAGTTCTTCATATCAGACAATACCAAATATATTCCTTTGGTTGTGTTTTGGGACAGGGATTGGGGTTTGGGATGGAAACACCCCAAATTTGGTGGTGGGAAGGTGTCATGGTGGTGGGATTGGAGTTTGAATATTAAATGTCATCAAATATTGTGAACTAACTTATAAAATATAAAAAATTCAAAAAAGCACACAGTAGGTATAGAAAATATCTCGCCTGCATGGCAGAGCCTGGCAAGCTCCCCGTGGCGTATTCGATATGCCAAAAACAGTAACAACATGTCTCACCATGGAGACGTGACTGGTGCCCACTCGGGCAAATCAATGAGGTATAGAAAATCAAACTTTTTTTTTTTTTGCTTTTTGGGTCACACCCAGCGATGCTCAGGGGTTACTCCTGGCTTTGCACTCAGGAATTACCCCTGGCGGTGCTCAGGGGACCATATCGGATGCCGGGGATCGAACCCGGGTCGGCTATATGCAAGGCAAACGCCCTACCCGCTGTGCTATCACTCCAGCCCCAAAAATCAATTTATTTGAAATTTTTTCTGTCTGATTGCAGGAGTGTTAATTCCTTGTTAAAATATTTAAATGTTGACAGTTAACTTGAAAACAATTCTTATATTGAAAGAGATCGCAAAGGTGAATTATTTCTGCCACTTTGATCCTTTGAATGCTGCAATTCTCCCACCCCAATTTGTCACTTAAAGTCATCCTTACTAGTGAGAATTATGCCTTTTAATTTTTGATGTTTATAATATGTATGTGAGAAAGATTTAATAATATTTCACACATGTATTTCATAATGTGTTTAAATATAATAAATTGTTCTACCCTTGTCAAAAAAATATTTAAATGTTAAGAAAAGAAAGAATAAAAATACTTTAGAGGGGAAAAATAAGGAATTACTCCTGGAGGTGCTCAGGGGACCATATGGGATGCTGGGCATCGAACCTGGGTCAGCCGCATGCAAGGCAAACACCCTCCCCGCTGTGCTATCACTCCAGCCCCACAATGTTTCGAACTAATAGAGTTAATCCGAGTTTAGATCTATGATTTAAGCGAGTTAATGTTTGAACTTTTGTTTATTTTGTTTTGAGGGCCACACGTAGTGGTGCGCAGGGCTTACTCCTGGCTCTGCACTCAGGAATCACTCCCGGCCAGCTCAGGGAACTATATAGGATGCTGGGGATCGAACCCAGGTTGACCGTGTGAAAGGTGTCACCTTAACCGGCTGTACAGCGTTTGGGTCCCTAGGCGCCTATTTTAATGTTGTAGGTTTATTTTTATGCTTTATCATATTTCATCTTGATAAAAAAAAATTCTTGAGTTGTGGATGACCTTCCCAGAATGCGAAAATAATTTCTGCACACCCTAGCCCTGCAAAAAAGTTAACGGTGGCTTGCATGAGACCTTGAGTTTGCCCGTGGGTGGTGTCTGAGATACTTGGTCCTTCCTCTTCCCATCGTCCTGGGTACCATTTTGCCCTCCTCCTCCTAGCTCTCCCGTCGGAATTTCAGTCATCTCATCGGGACTGGGGCCGCCCCCCCTTGATAGTGACGCAGGATGAAAAAAAATCAGACTTTGATTTCTCTTCCTGTTATTAGAAAGCAAGTGTGAAGGAAGGTCAGCCCTGCATCCGACAGGCTGCCTGGTTTCTGTCTGAGCATCACGTGTCGGGAGAAGCCGGCTGCAGGCTTGGGATTCAGCGGCAGAAGCTGTCAGGCTAACACTGATTGAAGGTGGACGGGCGGCGGGGAGGGGGGGGCGCACCTCTGTCCCCCCCCACCCCCCCTGCTCGCCATTGGCTTCCTCTTACAGCATTCTCCCCTGAGACACACTTCTGCATACTCATTCACCTCCGCCTCCTCCTTCCTTCCCTGCCCCTTCATTACTGATTCACAGCGAGAGGCGGCGGTGGTGGCAGCGGCAGCCACCAGCCGGGCTCGTTCGTCGCTTGTCACGATGCAAGGATTGCAATGAGCTCATCCTTTCCTCCCCCTGCAGCTCCGCAAACTGCCCAGCGGCTGCTCCCGCTGCTGTGAGCGCACACAGCCCCTCCATCAGACACAGCCCCGCTCTCTCTCTCTCTCTCTCTCTCTCTCTCTCTCTCTCTCTCTCTCTCACACACACACACACACACACACACACACACGCACACACACACACACACACACTCACACACTGGCCCTGGGGCGTGCTCTCACTGAGACACGTTTCCGTTTCTGCACATGTAGCCGAACTCTCTCTCTCTCTCTCTCTCTCTCTCTCTCTCTCTCTCTCCTGCATCACATCACTCTTGGCCATTTTCTTGCTGCTGGCGGTGGCGCCGGTTCTGATGGAGACCGGATTTTGACTTCCTGCCGTTCCCGGGATCTCTGAGGCTCGCCTCGTGTGCACCGTGGATCTCGTGTGGCCAAACATGTCCCTCCTGGGGCGACACTAGCTGACAGTTCCCACCCGGGGCTGGGCTCTCGCGCCTGCCTCCCCTCCCTCCGCAGTCTGGTTGAGCGTGTGGCTCCGAGCTCCCCGAGTGCCCCATTCTGGATACCTACCTCCTGCTCATGGAAGAAGGGGTGCCCTGCCCGGCCTCAGCTGCTAAGCTCCCACCTCCTGTGAAAAAGTCCCAGGACATGCACGACGAAAGGAGCAAGCTGGTGAACGAGTACGCGTGCCGGGTCCTGGAGCTGCTGGGCATGGGGCATCGGCTGTTCGTGCCTCGTCTGCTTGCGGTGAGCCTGGTTCCGTTCCACTTCGTTTGGAGGGGGGGGGCTGCCACCCTCGCCGAGCGTCCCTTGGGTCCCTGGACGAGGCTTGCGGTCTCCTGTTTCCTTCACCTTCTCCCCACCAGCCGCCCTGGGCCCTGTCCAACCCTGGACCTGGCCACTCCTTCCTTGGCTCCCCCAGGTGTGCCCAGCTCTGGGAGCCTGTGGCCAGTTAGTGGCTATGGACAGAAGCTGTTCCAGCCAGCGGGCGCCGTCAGGAAGCGGCATATACCCAAATATTTGATGCCCGCGTTCTGCTACTCTGTCTCCAAGGGGTTAAAATGTCACCTGGACACCGGCTCTGTGTAGCCGGGTGATGTGTGGTGCTTTCTAGCCTCCGTATTTGATTCCAATTTGATGACTGTTGCTTTGTTGGGTGGGGGGGTGTTTGTTGTTGTTCTAAGAGGCTATTTACCCCCCCTCTTCCCAGCCCCTCGGCAGGGGAGGGGGGAATATAGAGATTTGCCTCCTTGAATATTTAATCTGTGTATCTTCAGGTATTGGGTCAGGGCTGTGATCTGGGAAGTCGGGCTGTCTTGTTTTTTCATTTCCGGCACCAGAGGAAAAAAAAAACCCTTTTCCTCCTTCCTTTCCTACCAAGGGTTAAAATTAAATACCCACAATTACCAGTGCAAGGGTTTCTTATCAGTGGTTTGGGAAGTGTACCTAGCAACTGTTCTATAATGTCATTGGTCTGCAGTCCTCCTGTATCGTTATTTGGTAATTGGGCAAGAAGAATTTCGCTTTGTCTGTTTTCTGCAATGGACTTGGATGCCATTTGAGATGTTCCCCTCATTACGGTTCTTTTGGACGTGAAGCTTTCCAGAAGTGCAGTATTTACTTCCCTGCATCCGACTCTTCTCCCCCACAAACCTTCCCTCCGGAATCTCTGCTTCTAGTTACCAGTTCAATCATTCAATCAGGCTTTACGTATATAGATTTGCGAGCAAATGTGGACTTTCCTGTATAATCGTCCTAGACACAACTAGGAAGTCATGTCCACAAGGGATTTCTTGCCCAGAGGAAAGTCTATTTATCATTGCAGGAGGAACTTAGATGCAGTGACCAACAAGCAGTTACAGAGAGGGGAGCAATCTGAGAGATGCAGTTCCTTTGTCGTTTAAGGGGAAAAAACGTGAAGCACTCAGCGCATAGGTCTTAATGCCCACATGAGGTCATTGGTTTTCACTTAAATCACGGGGTTTTTTTTTTCTTAATAAAGGAGAAAACTGAAGACTCATGATCCTATTAGAGAGATGTTTTTAACTGAAGGAAAAAGCATTTTAGTCCAGGAGTTTTGACATTAAGAAGCATTAAAATACATTTCAACAAATTATCTGCTTTTCTTTGACGAATCATCTCCAGCTATTACGTTTCCATATAATTTCTCTTCTTTAATTCAGAAAAAGATTTTATTTAAGAGAAGGGAAAGGAAGGGCAGACACGGCAGGGAATCGCCTGGGTGATGACAGGGATCCCCCAAGGCAGGGTTTCCTGTGTCCACCCTCTCAAAGACAACTCCGTGTCCCTCGGGCTTCCTCTGGGAACCCCCCAGGAATCCTGTGGGGCCTTGGCCGTGTTTTGCATTTTCAGTTTCGTGCAGAACCTACATGAGGAACATCTCTTCTACTCAAATTTAGAGATGTGTTGAGATTGACTTGAAACTGCCTCGAGTTTGGGGGGGGGAAAAAAAATCTCCGATGAAACCCACAGTGACGTGTGCTCACAGCTTGAAGCGGGAAGGATGGGGACATCTCGGGCTGTCACTGGGGGTTGCCCGGTCCTCCCAGTGTCCCCGTGTGGCCGTGCCGGGCTCCCCCGTGCAGATCTCCCCTGCACGCCAGGCAGGCGTCTGTGCTGAGCTTTGGGTAGCGCTGAGTGGACCTGCAAAGATTCTTTTTTTAAAATATTTTTGGGTCACACCCGGCAATGCACAGGGGTTACTCCTGGCTCTGCACTCAGGAATTACTCCTGGTCGTGCTTGGGGGACCATATGGGATGCCGGGGATCGAACCCGGGTCGGCCGCATGCAAGGCAAACGCCCTACCTGCTGTGCTATTGCTCCAGCCCCCTGACAGAGATTCTTGATGCGAATAGGACGGGCTCAGTGTTGGGGCCAGCGCCTGCCCTTTGATTAGCCAGGATGGCTGGATTGCTGCTCCCGGTCCCGTGCATGTCCCAGGGCTAGTGCCGTTGCCCAGACGGGTGTTATTTCACTGGCTAATGCCAGGGGGTCAAGGCTACTATGCACAGGCACCCCTCAGGGGAATCCAGCCTCCGTGATGGTCTAGACTTTCTGTCACCTGCCACGGGGCTCAGGTGAAGCTCAGGTGTCCCTGAGCTTTCTAATTTCACATCTTAGACACAGACGCGTGTGGGTTTAATGCATTTCTGTCATATAAAACAACCTAACTTTGTAAAATAATCAAATGCCTGAAGACTTAACTAAGAGAATGTTCTGGAGGTCTGAGAATCACTTGGGGGCCTAGGATACCTGAATTTCCTGCATTGGTATTTTAATTGGCCCACAGTGATGCCTCTGAACTTGGCTTACTGTTCCCTGATTCTCAGAGTGACCATCGAGCTTTGGGGCCAGGGATAGCACAATGGTATAGCACCCCCTTGTTGGGGCGACATTCTGGACTCAGGGTCCATCCCGCAACATCGGGCACTGTTGGTGTTTTTGCTAATCGCCTTCCAAGGGAATACCTAGGAGAAAGCAGCTTCCCTGTAGCAAATCCAGGGCAAATAACCACAAGGCACAAATTCAATGGACACTTAGCAAACACGTTTCTGGGGTCCAATTAAAATATCAATGCAGAAAATTCAGGTATCCTAGGCACCAGCTAAGCAATGTCCCCCTCGCCCAAAGTCCCCGCTCTCAAGAGATTCTCAGGCCTCCAGAAATATTTCTCAGATGAAAGGAAGTCCTCTTAGTCACCAAGACCAAACGGAAGAAAAGCCATTTATGGTGAAAATCGGGAGGGAGGGAGGGAGGGAGGGAGGGAGGGAGGGAGGGAGGGAGAGAGGGAGAGGGAGAGAGAGAGAGAGGGGTGGGGAGAGAGAGAGAGAGAGAGAGAGAGAGAGAGAGAGAGAGAGAGAGAGAGAGAGAGAGAGAGAGAGAACTTTCCCGGTAATCCCCTGGGAGAATCCAGTGTAAGCTTTTTATCAGCGGCCCTTCAAGATTTATCTGTCTTTAAGCGTAGTGAGAGATTTGGGATAGAAACAACCCAGAGCGATGCTGGACCTGCTCCCGCCCACTCCCTGCACCTCCCACTTTATTTATTTATTTATTTTTTTTAATTAATTTTCTTTTCTTTATTTATTTCGTAATTTAATTCAGTATTTTTTTTTATTTTTTTATTTTTTTTAACATTTCATTATTGCATTTACATTTTATTTTTTATAGTTTATTTTTAATTAGTGAGTCAACGTGGCACCTCCCACTTTAACAAAAGTCACTTTAAAATGTGATCCTCTGCCACTGAATTTTTCAGTGGGAAAAGCAGTCCAATGGTGTCAGCGGCGGCCCCTAACCGGAGGCTGAACTCTGCGAGAGTGTGAAATCAGGGGAGAGGAAAACTTCTGTGAGTGTCAGAAATCTCCTTTTCCCCTCGAGATTTTTTTTTTTAATTTTTTTATTGAATCACCAAGTGGAGGGTTACAAAGTTCTCAGGATTATGTCAGTTATACAATACTCAAACACCCTTCCCTTCACCAGTGCCCATCTTCCATCACCAACCCCCCCAGTATATCTGCCGCCCCCTCCCACCTCCCCAGTCCCCACCCTTGTACGTGATAAGTTTCACTTCGTTTACGCTTATCTCGATTACATTCCATGTTTCAACACACAACTCACTACCGTTGCTGGGGTTTCCCCCCAAAAAGAAAAAGAGTCCTATTGCCAAGGAGGCATTTGATAGTTCTCCATTGCTAAGAATATAGAGATATTAAGTCCCGCTGTTTGTTACATAACTTTTCTTTTTCCCCCTTGCCCCGCGCCACCGAGTTCACGCCTGTTTAGTAATCGCCACGCTGTCTGACAAAGGGAAAAAAAACCGAAGAGGATGGTTATTTCCCGTCATCAGCCGGCGTGGGGCTCTGGCTTAGTTGATAGTCTAGTAGAGTGTCTGCAAGCAGTTTCTGGAACCAAAGGTCTTGCGCTGATATCGGCTCCGGCTCGAGATACCACCAGCGTCCCGCTAATCCATGTACATAATTTTTCCCCTTATATCCCATTCCCACGCCACCAGGTCTGTTTGCTTAATGGACATCACACTATGTTTGACACCACGCCGCGTTTCTTCCCGAGAAAGAAGGATATTTCTTCTCAGCCGGCTTGGGGATATAGCTTAGTTCAGTCTAGAGAGATGGCTACCACTTTGATTGCCTTCAATATTTCAACAAAATACTTACTATTCTTGTTAGGATCTCCCACAAAAGTCCAACCCATTAAGAAGGAACCATTACATATTGCTGATACTAAGATGACATTAGGTCACGCGGCCGCGGCGGCCGCGCGGTTTTGGGTTTTGGGTTTCTGTCTAAAGTCCAGGGAAAATTCTGTCTGAAATTCTATCACTACAATCTTTTACCCTTTTATGGTGCTCATAAGATGGGAAAACCTAGAGAAATACCGGGCCCCACGCACGGGCGGAAATGGGAAAGCTCCCTTGTCCTCCTCCGTCATACTGGGGCTGCGGGCACGGCGAAGTGGGAAAGCCCACGTGGCTGCACTCTCTTTAAGTGTCCGATGTGGGCGGAGACCGGTACTTCCCCGCCCTCAATCTCCCGCCAGCCGCGCCGCGCCGCGCATTTGGGTGCGTCTCTCCATTTTGTGCTCAGAGAAGTGGGGTGGAGGCTGTGCTGTGCTCAGGAGAGGTTGAAGGAGAGAGAGAGAGAGATTAAAAAAAAGAAACGCCGGGCCCCCGCACGGGGGACCTGGCGGAAACGCTCAAGTCACATACTGCAGGTTGCTGGCGGGCTGCTGGTGTCCAAAGCAGCTCCCTCCTCTTCCTCAATCATACTGGGGCTGCGGGCGCGGCAAAGTCTCCCCTCGAGATTTTTTTCCTTTTTTTTTTCTTTTTGCTTTTTGGGTCACACCCAGCAATGCACAGGAGTTACTCCTGGCTTTGCACTCAGGAATTACTCCTGGCTGGTGCTCAGGGGACCCTATGGGATGCTGGGAATCGAACCCGGGTCGGCCGCATGTAAGGCAAACGCCCTCCCCAATGTGCTATTGCTCCAGCCCCAAGATTTTTTTTTCTCTTGCTATGAGATACGGAAGTTATTAACAGATCACTGTCACCGTCACTGCCATCCCGTTGCTCATCGATTGGCTCCAGCGGGCACCAGTAACGTCTCCATTGTGAGACTTATTTTGTTACTGTTTTTGTCATGTTGAATATGCCATGGTTAGCTTGCCAGGCTCTGCCATGCGGGCGACATACTCTCAGTAGCTTGCCGGGTTCTTCAAGAGGAGCGGAGGAATTGAACCCAGGTCAGCCGTGTGCAAGGCGAACGCCCTACTGCTGTGTTATGGCTCCAGCCATTAACAGATCATTATCTCCAAATACTAGTGTTGGCTGTGGTTTCAGCACATCCACTGTAGATACTGCACAGGCCACTGTAGATACCGTAGCTCTGGGGCTATGATGGTTGGAATTTTAAGGCAAACACTTCAGCAGTCCTTCAGTGGCCTTTATTTTTTTCTTAAAAATTTTTGGGTCACACCCAGCAATGCTCAGGGGTTCCTCCTGGCTCTGCACTCAGGAATCACTCCTGGCGGTGCTCGGGGGACCCTATGGGATGCCAGGGATCGAACCCTGGGTTGGCCATGTGCAAGCAAACACCCTCCCTGCTGTACTATTGTTCAGTGACCATTTTAAGAGTTAAGTTGGATTGAATTTATTACACTGTGTCAAATTGCATCCTAGTTCTTTTTTTTTTTTTTTTTAATTTGTACTGAGTTCAAACTGTGGCTGTACTATTCATGAGTTCAGTGGCCGGGGGCTACCAGGCTGGTTGTGAATCAGTTGCCATTTATTCAAGTCTCACCTGTCTCATCAGTTACAGAGAAACTATGAAGGGTTGGGGGTAGCAATTACACAGAGGTGTTATTGAACATTATCATGAACAATGAACAGATGTAAAGCCCTTCCTTCAGGGAAAGTTCTAGAAGAAACTCAAGGACAAAAATCTCAACCTGCTAGGAGATCCGCCCAAGGGCAGAATTCCATCCAAGGGTGTATACTTTCCCCTGTTTTTAGTCAGTATCCATTTAAACAGTCATCTTAAATTTACTTCTTAATAATATTTCTAGTCATTTTTTATTTTTTTTAATTTATTTGTTTATTTGTTTTTGCTTTTTGGGTCACACCCGGCGATGCACAGGGGTCACTCCTGGCTCTACACTCAGGAATTACCCCTGGCGGTGCTCAGGGGACCATATGGGATGCTGGGAATTGAACCCGGGTTGGCCGTGTGCAAGGCAAGCACCCTACCTGCTGTGCTATTGCTCCAGCCCCCCTAGTCATTTTTTTTAAAATGTAGGAGCACTGCTGTTTATTCAGCCATTGATTAAGCTGATTGAACTGGGCATGAATTCCACATTACTTTTTTTTTAAAAAAAATGTTTTAATTGGGTATCCATGAGATAGACCATTACAAAGCTGTTCATAATTGGGTTTCAGTCATACAGTGATCCAGCACCCATAGCTCCACTGGTGTCCATTTCCCACCACAGTGTCTTCTGTTTCCCCACAACTATCCTCCAACCCCCCAGCCCCCACCCCCAGCTTCCCTATATGGGAGACACTTTCCTTCTTGCTCTCTCTCTCTCTCTCCTTTTCCTTTTGTGCATTATGGTTTGCAATACAGGTGCTAAGAGATCATGGTGTTTGTTCAGGGCATTCGGTATTTTTAACGAGATGGTAAGGCTGGAGTAGCTTTTCAATTTAGGTGTGGATGTGACTGCCGAGGCTTCTGGAAGTACAGGGAGGTGGGGGGAGGTAGCCCATCCCGACCCTGAGAAAACATGGAGATTTCAGTCACAAAACCCACATACCCAAATTTTCAGCAGATTATATCTTGGTGAAGTTCATCCTGAGATAGTGGAGTCAGGCCGGGAGTATGATGGTGATTTTGGATTGTGGAAGCAAGCGGTGGCTGGGGACTTGGGCTGGCACAGGCCAACCGCCCCCCTCTCATTTACCCCAGTCTGTTCATCCATGTGCAGGTCCGAGCTTAACTGTGGCTTTTGAGTTCTTTTGAGATTTATTTATGGGTCTCTGAAGCAAGGCCGGTAGTAGAGCTTACAGGGTGGCACTGGAGTTGGTTTGTGGGGGTGACTGCAAGTGCTTCTAGGAGTATTGGGAAGTGGGGGGGAGGTAGCCATCCCCAGCCCTGAGAAAGCCTGGAGATTTCAGTCACAAAACCCGCATACCAGAATTTTCAACGGATTATGTCTTGGTGAGTCTGTCCTGAGACCGTGGAGTCAGGCCAGGAGTAGGGTGGCGATTTTGGATTGGGGAAGCAAACAGCTGTTGGGGGCTCTGCTTGGGTGGGCACCAGGCCAACCCGCCCCCCTCTGATTTACCCCAGTCTGTTCAGCCATGCACAGACCCGAGATTAACTGTGGCTTTTGATCTCTTTCGAGATTTATCTATGAGTCTCTGAAATAAGGCCAATAAATGAGCTTGTATAGCTGAGCCGGAGGTGGTTTGTGGGTGTGGCTCCCACATACCTAACTTTTGGCCGTTTAATTTCTTGGTAAACTTGGTCCCAAGTTGTTGGGGTCCAGCCAAAGACACATTGGCAATTTTGGGGTATCAGGCTGCTGATGCTCTCGCCCCACAGGTACAGGTTGACCTGTTGGTGGCACCATACCCCCAAAATATTTCTAGCCATTTTGTATGGGCACAGTAAGAGATATTTTAAGCTTTTTTTTTTTTAATTGAATCACCATGTGGAAAGTTACAAAGCTTTCAGGCTTAAGTCTCAGTTATACAATGATTGAACACCCATCCCTTCACCAGTGCACATGTTCCACCACCAAGAACCCCAGTATACCCCCCATCCCACCCCCACCCCTCCTGCTTGTGTAGCTGATAATTTTCACTTTACTTTCTCTTTACTTTGATTACATTCAATATTTCAACAAAATACTCACTATTATTGTTTGGAGTTTCCCCCCGCCCCCCCCCCCCCGAGATCAGACCTGCTGAAAAGGAAGCATTTGATAATTTGTTTTCCATTGCTGAAAATGAAGAGATATGAGGTCGCGCAGCCGCTATCGCGGTTTTGGATTTCTGTATTTTAGTATTTTAGTAACCAAGTCCAGGGAAATTTCTACTGGAAATTGCATCATTGCAAGCTTGTACCTCTCTTTAGTGGTCCTTATAAGATGGCGGTCGCCACACCACCCCCTCCCCCGCGCCTCCCGAAAGGAAAAGACAAGAGAGAAAAACCTATCCCCTCCTGGGGTGGCATGGGGTCATGGCTTAGTTCACAGTCTAGAGACATTTCTGCAAGAAGCTGCTAGTGCCAAAAGTAGATGGGTGGCCTCTGGGATCGTGGTCATTTAGCAACGGAGAGGCCGCACACTTGCGGCCACTCGAGTCACATCCTGGCAGAGAGCAGCGAGAGATATTTTATGCTTGAAGGGTGGCTCTTCCTGGGTACATCTTGCTATAGATCCCAGACTACGGTCCTCAGGCCAGTGAGTCTTTCCTAACCCCAGCAGGGTCCTTATTCAGTTACTTCTTTTTGGGTCATGACAGAGTTTGTCCATGACTGTGCTCTTAACTTACTATACATTTTGTGGCGCGTGGCCTGTCCCTTTTTGAGGCCAGGGTAGCTTACAGCTTGTCCCTTTCTAACACCTGGGTAGCTTGTGGCTTGCCCTGGGTCCATCCTAGTCCCTCGCTGGGGCCCTCCTTTTGGCGGGTGTTAGGAACTAAGGTTAACTAAAGCTTATGATGAGTAAATGAGACAGATGCCCAGGAGTAAATATTACTCGGCCAATTAACTCCCAAGTTACAAAAGCATAGCATTCAACTGTCTCCCCGTGTCTATACAAAAAGGACACTGCTCCAAAGTAAACTATTCAAAGGACATAAAGTAAAGAGAAAAGCAGGATTTCACTTATCTATGCAAAATCCAGAGTCCTCAGATTTTTTTACAAGTCACTGAGTCTGATTTTGGGGTGTTAATGATTAACCAATAGGAAAGCAGAACACAAAGGAGAAGTTAAAGATCAACACAGAGAATTGGAAGTACTGATGGGATTGGGTGCGCCTCAGAAACACGGTGACCAGAGCTACTCAGTAAACCTGAGTTTCCTCTTCAGGGAGGAAAGACAAACCAGCATCTCCCAGCAACTTGTGACCTTCTTGTAGCATTAATTTTAAGCAAGGAATGCAAGAACAGAGACGGAAGTAGATCTTCTCTTTCTGCCTCTGCTTATTAATTAGTTGATCTCCTTTTGAAGAGAGACTAAGTCTTTTCTTTTCTTTTTCTTTTTTTTTTTTTGCTTTTTGGGTCACTCCTGGTGATGCACAGGGGTTACTCCTGGCTCTGCAATCAGGAATTACCCCCTGGCAGTGCTCAGGGGACCATATGGGATGCTGGGAATCGAACCCAGGTCGGCGGCGTGCAAGGCAAACATCCTCCCCGCTGTGCTATTGCTCCAGCCCCAAGAGACTAAGTATTTTCATGTCACTTATTATTTTTGTTTTAATCTCATTAGTGTATAGGAGTCACACCCAGTTGTGCACCTGGGTTTCATCTTGGCTGTGGGTCACACCTGGAGATGCCCAGGGGCTACTCCTGGCTCATGCACTCAGGAATCACTCCTGGCGGTGCTCAGGGCTTTGTATGGAATGCTGGGAATCGAACCCTGGATGGCCACGTGCAAGGCAAACACCCTCCCCGCCGTGCTATCGCTCCTGCCCCCTTGGCTGTGTTTTGGGAGGACACTTGGTGTCTCGGATCAAACTCAGGGCCTTGTACCTGCTACTGTGTGCTCTACCAGGCAACTTTCTGTTAAATTCTTAGCAAGGTATCCAAATATTGGTAGGACAGGAGGCACTTTTCTCAATCGTAGAAAGAAAAAAAAAATTCACAGATCTTCATTGTTATAAACAGGAGAGCTAGTCCTGTAAGTTTAAAATTTGTCGATAGCATACAGAGCATTTGAGTTGCTCTATAACAGTTACAGTGCTTCTTAAAGATAGGAAGTTCTGGTTGAGGCTGGAGCGATAGCACAGCGGGGAGGGTGTTGGCCTTGCACGCAGCCAACCTGGGTTCGATTCCCAGCATCCCATAGGGTCCCCTGAGCACCGCCAGGAGTGATTCCTGAGTGCATGAGCCAGGAGTAACCCCTGTGCATCACCGGGTGTGACCCAAAAAGCAAAAAAATAAAAAATAAGATAAGATAGGAAGTTCTGGGGGCGGGGTGAGTTAGAATCAAAAGTAGAACTCAGAGTGTCTTCCCGAACAATGGCAAGAAAGGTTCATGTCTTTCGCTGGCACAATTTCATTCACAGTGAAATTCTATTCCGGTCTTTGAGAAGACTGCACATTCGCACAACTCTGACGGCTGGTTTTTACAGCATTAGAGATGTGAGCGCAGGATACATTTTTAGCTAGTAAAATATTAATATCTAAGCACACTGGAGCAGCGGAGTTTCCAAACTCTCCTCCCTGAGACTTTGTTTTGAGTAAGTCAAGACACATCTTTCCCCCTGGACTCATTTCCTCCTCAGATGCTTGTATTTGAAGATGTCCCCACCTTTTTTTGGGGGGGTGGGGTCACACGCGGTGATGCTCAGGGATTACTCCTGGCTCATGCACTCAGGAATTACTCCTGGTGGTGCTCGGGGGACCCTATGGGATGCTGGGAATTGAACCCGGGTCGGCCGCGTGCAAGGCAAACACCCTCCCCACTGTGTTATTGCTCCGGCCCCTGAACTAGAATGATTCTTCCTTGCTTTTCTTTTCTGCTTTTTGGGTCACACCTGGCAATGCTCAGGGGTTACTCCTGGCTCATGCACTCAGGAATTACTCCTGGCGGTGCTCGGGGGACCCTCTGGGATGTTGGGAATTGAACCTTGGGTCGGTTGCGTGCAAGGCAAACGCCCTCCCCGCTGTGTTATGGCTCCAGCCCCTTGTCCCCACCTGGAAGGAAGGACTTTATCACAGTCTGACCTTTGACTTGAGCTCTTCCTGGAGGTGGAGGTTGGGGCCGTGAAGAAGGCGACCCTCCTACACTCTTCCTTTCTTCCCCTCCTGCTCGTTGGCCCTGAGAACCCTCACCTTGTTTGAGGGCCTCCCCCGAGACACGCAAGCTGTGTGGTGAGGACTGTCCCGACTCCTGGGGTGCGTGGGGAAAGGTCAGTCACAGGGTCTCAGTCACGCAGGGGCTCCCAGACGACCCCTCCTCAAGGCAGCGGCTCAACGCCCCGGCCCACGTAAACAGCACAGAATAGACTCTTTTTTCAGAGAGGCCACAGTCAGCAGTGCTGGGGAGGCCAGGGTCACTTCCGGGACGGGGCCAGAGAGCGTGTGATGTCGGAAATTGGACCGGGGGCCTCTCCTAGGCAAGCACGCATTCCACCTGAGACACAGCAGGATTCTTCCTCAGGATTCGTAGAGGCTGGATTTGAAGTCAGGCCTGGGGCCGGCTTGGGAATCGAGGTGACTGCTCCCCATTACCTGTCACTAGAGGCTCACTGAGCACTGAACATGGGGGGCGCCTTTGAGTCGGCAGGGCACTGCATTTCACATCACCCTACAAACGCGAGGCAGGCTGGCGTGCACTTCCCCAGCGGGGACCAGAACCGGTGCTGCTGGTGATGATCTGGTGGTGCAAGTGGGGGGTGGGGGGTGCAGGAATGTAGAAATGCGGCTTCCTGGCCCAGAGTGCAGCGGGGCGGGGTGGGGGAGCGGCATTTCAGTCAGCAAACGCTGTGGAGGCTTGCAGCAGCCACATGTGAGGGTGAGTTGCTCATACCCACCGCCGTGCTAGGCGTCCTCTCCGCCCGCCGCCCTCACGGTTAAGGATGCAGGCGGGAAGGAAACGGTGAGTTCATCGAGGCTTCCTTTCCCTGCCGTCTTTCAGCCTCTGTTTGCTTCTGACTGGTGCGGCTCTAAATCTGGGTCAATCAGATCCTTTGTAAAAATGCCAGGTATGTGGATTGATTTCATGTTTCTGTTTAAAGGAGCAGAGGGGAGGGGGGTTATATTTATAAGGAGAGATGAAAGTAGGACTTGGGGCTGGAGTGATAGCACAGCGGGTAGGGCGTTTGCCTTGCACGCGGCCGACCCGGGTTCGAATCCCAGCATCCCATATGGTCCCCTGAGCACCGCCAGGGGTAATTCCTGAGTACATGCCAGGAATGACCCCTGTGCATTGCCGGGTGTGACCCAAAAAAAAAAAAGAGAAAGTAGGACTCATGGGGCTGGAGCGATAGCACAGTGGGTAGGGTGTTTGCCTTGCACGCAGCCAACCTGGATTCGATCCCCGGCATCCCATATGGTCCCCCGAGCACCGTGAGGGGTAATTCCTGAGTGTAGAGCCAGGAGGAACCCTTGAACATCACTGGGTGTGACCCAAAAAGAAAAAAAACAGGACTCATGAAACCAGAGAGATAAGATAGGGGACATGTACACACACACACACACACACACACACACACGCACTCAAAACATGTATATGCTTTTTGTGTATGATTCAGGATCAAACCCAGGTCCTCTCACATATGAGGCTCTGTTCGACCACTGAGCTGCATCCCTGCTGTGGTGTCTAGTCTCCAGGATCTGAATATTTCCTAGCAATATTTCCAAAGTAATAAGCTTTTGGCTGCTGAATACTGGCTCTTTATATATCTAACTGTCTGATTTGTTTACTGCTGTGTATCCAAAATCTATAATCTTGGCCAAAGATTACTTAGAGATGTTTGTGAAATGATTTTGTTGTTGTTGTTGTTGTTGTTGTTGTTTTTAAATTACAAGCTATTTACTATAGAAAATGAAACAAAGAATGAAATTACTGGGTCGAAGAGCTCGTACCGCCTGTGGCTGCCTTGGGTGTGATCCCTGGTACCCATCTTGGTCCCCTGAGCCCTGCCAGGAGTGATCCCTAAGCACAGAGCCGAGAGTAAGCCCTGAGCACAAGCAGGTGTGGCCCCTGAATAAAAGAAGAATGAAATTCCCCATAATCCCACTAGTCCGAGAAACATTTGCTGTCCGTCTTTGTATTTTTCCCCCCATGTGTGGATATACTTCTTTCCAAGTGTTTATGACTGGGGCAGGGGTGTGGTGTTGGGAGCTGCAGGTCACCCCCAGTGGTGCTCAGGGGACTCTGGGTTGCAGAGCTCGAACCACATGGACAGCCTCACCAGGCAAGCGCCACGACCCCGTACTGTCACTGTCCCTCCGTGTTTGTTCCTTAAAGAAGCCAGCTGTGGGGCCGGAGCAATAGCACAGCATGTAGGGCAATTTGCCTTGCACTCGACCGACCCGGGTTCGATCCCTGGCATCCCGAATGGTCCTCTGAGCACCGCCAGGAGTAATTCCTGAGTGCAAGGGCTGGAGCAATAGCACAGTGGGGAGGGCGTTTGCCTTGCATGCGGCCGACCCAGGTTCGATTCCCAGCATCCCATGTGGTCCCCTGGGATGCCAGGAGTAATTCCTGAATGCAGAGCCAGGAGGAACCCCTGTGCATCGCCGGGTGTGACCCAAAAAGAAAAAAAAAATTCCTGAGGGCAGAGTCAGGACTTAACCCCTATGCATTGCCGGGTGTGACCAAAAAAAGAAGAAAAAAAAAGTCAGTTGTGCGTTCGAGCAATAGTTTCAAACAGGTCTGCGAGGACGAAGTATGCATCACTCATTCATTCGTTCCTCAGAGCCTGCCATCCCCTTGCCCCTCGCAGCCACCGTTAGTGAGAATCCCTCTCTGCATCAGCTGCCGCTGCCGTGACTCGGGGTGCTTTGACTGCCTTGTGTGTCTTCAGCCATCTTGGCGTCAGATTCTCAAACGCCCAGCAAGCTCCCATCACAGGCCAACCTCAGCACTCCTGTGTTCCCCTCGTCTGGTATTTTTCTGTTTTCTCACCATCGTATTTTGTCTAGCGTGGCCAGACTCGACCGTTCTGGTCTCCAGGTCATATAAACTAAGGTGTGAGCCTGGTGATTCACTTCCGTCGCTTTTAGGTTCCGTGTGATGACTTATTTCCACTTCCAGGAAAGAGGTCAGGAAATGTCTTCCAAAATATTTGTTGGAACTCACCCAAAAAGCTCGTCTCTGGGGAAACAGAGATTCCTTCTTGCCGTGGGTTCGTTCTGAAGGCAAAGGAAAATGTCGTGATGGTCCCCGATGTTTCTTTTGCAGACCTCAAAGGAAGATCTTCTGCAGGCTGATTTTGAAGGTGCTTTAAAGTTCTTCAGAGTCCAGCTTCCAAAGAGATACAGGGCCGAGGAAAATGCGAGAAGACTGATGGAACAGGCTTGCAACATCAAGGTAAGAGCCAGGAATTGATATCTGCGGCTGCAGAGGAACATGGCAAATCCCTTAAAATCCTCTCTCGGCTTCCGCGGAGTCTTTGGATGTCAGGGCTGCAAACGCGCCTCTCCCACACTTTCGAGAGTGCCCGGAGGGGTCTGTGTCTGTCGCTGTACCTGTGGGAGGGACCCGGTGAAAGTCGCCAGGTTCCGGTTGTAACAAAATGGTTGTAACAAAAGGAAGACAGACATTTGTCTTGGAGGTAGGGCGGGGCTGCGAGCGGGCTGCTGTGACCATGGTTTCCATGGCAGCCGACTTGGTAGTTCGCTTCTGCCATCTGTTTTCGGAGTATTCAGGACAGAGCTACAAGGGCTGTGGAAGCTGTGCTTTCTCCTCACTCGGGGACGTGGAAGGCCTCGAGTCTCTGTCTGCCCGTTTCCATCCCATACCTGCTCCGTGTCCGTGGGTACATGGCTGGGAAGGAGTTGTTTTGTGTACTGGGGGCATGTTGCAAAAATTATCACTGTTATCACTGTCATCCCGTTGCTCATCGATTTGTTCGAGCGGGCACCAGTAACATCTCTCATTGAGAGACTTATTGTGACTGTTTTTGGCATATCCAATACGCACGGGGAGCTTGCCAGGCTCTGCCTCGAGGGCTCGATACTCTCGGTAGCTTGCCGGGCTCTCCGAGAGGGTCTGAGGAATCGAACTCGGGTCGACCGCGTGAAAGGCGAAAGCCCAACTGCTGTGCTATTGCTCCAGCCTGTTGCAAAAATTAAGATAAAGTATTTAGCACTGTAGCACTGTGTCACTGTCGTCCCATTGCTCATCGATTTGCTCGAGTGGGCACCAGTCACGTCTCCATGGTGAGACTTGTTGTGACTGTGTTTGGCATATCCAATACGCCACGGGGAGCTTGCCAGGCTCTGCCGTGCGAGCGGGATCCTCTCGGTAGCTGGCTGGGCTCTCCGAGAGGGACGGAGGAATCGAACCCGGGTTGGCCGCGTGCAAGGCAGCTATCGCTCCAGTCCATCAAGTATTGAATATGTTATAGAGTGTAAAGTTAACTGGTGTGGGTAAAATGCCAAGTGAAGTGTTCCCTCGGAAAATAAAGCAGCATAGGAAAACAATACAACAACAGGAAACATACGTGAAGATGCCTCCCTCCCCCAGATATTAGATATCTGAAACAACAAAACACATTTCCTAAGTCAATTTGAAGTTGAAACTCTGCTCAGAAAGTCAAGGGGAGAGAATGTAAGGGGTAAAATGAAAATAATGGTGGTGGAAAGGTACACTGGTAGTGGGATTAGTGTTAGAGTATTGAATGTAATAGATCACAAACAACTTTATAAAAATAAATAATTTTTTAAAAAATTGGAGCCAGCATTTGGCTTGGTTCATTGGAATTAGTTCTTACACCTCTGGAATATATTTTCTTCCCTAACCATGGCAATAATATAAATTTGTTGGGGGCTGGAGCAATAGCACAGCGGGTAGGGCATTTGCCTTGCACACAACCCACCCGGGTTCAATCCCTGGCACCCCGTATAATCTCCTAAACCCACCAGGAGTGAGTCCAGGAGTCAGCTCTGAACACTGTGGGCCAAAAACCAAAACTATGATGTGTATGTTTGTAGCACTGTAGCACTGTCATCCCATTGTTCATTGATTTGCTCGAGCGGGCACCAGTAACATCTCCATGGTGAGACTTGTTGTGACTGTGTTTGGCATCTCGAATACGCCACGGGGAGCTTGCCAGGCTCTGCTGTGAGGGCAAGATATTCTTGGTAGGTTGCTGGGCTCTCCGAGAGGGACGGAGGAATCGAACCCGGGTTGGCCGAGTGCAAGGCCAACGCCCTACCCGTTTGTATGTGTATAAATTTGTTTTCTGATCAAAGATCCCGTGTCTTCGGGACCATATATTTTTGCAGGAGAAAGTAGACAGTAAACAGTGAGCATGCGTTTAGCCAGTTGGACCGTCTCCCTGGCCCTTGACATGCAAACTTGGAAGGCCTACAGACGTTACTGTCCCTTCATCTGAGCCAGTGGACGATGAGTCATATCTACCTGTAGCTTGAGAATACATCCCCGGGGCCATGGTGCCTCTGGCTGAATTTTGTGACTGACTTGTGAAGGCCAGCGCCAGCCAGTAGCCAGAGCTGTGGAGGAGTTGCTTTGTGTACTGGGGGCATGTTGCAGAAATTCAAGTATTTAATAAGTCATAAATAGAAAAGTCAAGTAGTATGAGTAAAGTGCCACGTTAAGTATTTCCTCGGGAAAAAAGCAGCATGGGAAAACGATACAGCAATATGACATATCTATGAAGATGCCCCCTGCCCCCAGATATTACCTATAAAGTTCCTCAGAAGATGAAGATAACTATTATCAAACCAGAGACATGGGCGCTAAGAAGTGCAGAGCAGAGGCTGGAGCGATAGCACAGCGGGTAGGGCATTTGCCTTGCACAGTGGCCGACCCGGGTTCGATTCCCAGCATCCCATAGGGTCCCCTGAGCACCGCCAGGAGTGATTCCTGAGTGCAGAGCCAGGAGTAACCCCTGTGCATTGCCAGGTGTGACCCAAAAACAAACAAACAAAAAAAAGTGCAGAGCATACAACGTGCAAAGAAATACACTCAGATCTATGAATAAACCTTCTGGAATGAAGGTGCACTGGGCAACTGAAGAGCTTTATTAGAACGGGAACCCAGCTCTGGGGCTCTGTTTTGAAGTAATCATAGGCTTGCTCCATTTTTGTTTCTGCCTCATGGAAGGGGCGATGTTCAAACCCGTGTTACCCATACGCTATTCCAATTGCTCTCACCTGGCCCAAAGCAGGGGTGAGGTGAAGCTGGACAAGCGACGTCTCCAGGGATTGTCCTAGGGATAGAGCCTAAGTGTCCAGCCAAAGGTTGAAAGATTGTTTTTCAATGCAGACCCGCTTGTTTTTTTTTTTTTTTTTTAATTTGGTTTTTGGACTATACCTGCCATTTCTCAGGGCTTATGCCTGGTTCTGCACTTAGTAATCAGGGGGTCATTGGTGCTTGGTACCTGGGATTGAATGAACCTGGGTCCCTGGCGGGCAAGACATGTGCTTTGCCCACTGTGCAATCTCTCTAGTCCCCTAGACCCACTTTTTTTTTTTTTTTTTGCTTTTTGGGTCACACCGGCGATTCACAGGGGTAACACCTGGCTCTGCACTCAGGAATTACCCTTGGCGGTGCTCAGGGGACCATATAGAATGCTGGGATTCGAACCCGGGTTGGCCGCGTGCAAGGCAAACACCCTCCCCGCTGTGCTATCGCTCCAGCCCTATAGACCCACATTTTATAATCCCCGCCCCCTCTTTTTGGCTTTCTGGTAACATCCACCAATGCTCAGGGTTACTCCTGGCCCCTCACTTAGGAATTACTCCTGGCGGTGCTCAGGGAACCATATGGGATGCCGGGGATCCAACCGAGGTGGGCCGTGTGCAAGGCAAACGCCCTCCCCGCTGTGCTATCGCTCCCTTAACCTCAAATCCCTTTACCTCAACCCCTTGCCATAGTCCCCACCGACGTCACCCTGGCATGACCCTAAGGAAAGGAGAGGTTTCAGAAGCGTGGAGAACATCGTAGAGAAGGCAAGGACTAACTGGGGAAACCCAGAGGAAGTGTCCTACCGCCTTGTTGGGGGTTCTGAGTTGAGAGCCATAAAAATCAGCGCTGTTGGGGCTGGAGCGATAGCACAGCGGGTAGGGTGTTTGCCTTGCATGTGGCCGACCCGGGTTCGATTCCCAGCATCCCATATGGTCCCCTGAGCACCACCAGGGGTGATTTCTGAGTGCAGAGCCAGGAGTAACCCCTGTGCGTCGCCAGGTGTGACCCAAAAAGAAAAGAAATCAGCGCTGTTCCGTGAATTCCAGTTTGGGAATAAGCAGATGATTCTTTGGATGCAGAGTTGGGGTTTGCCAGCGAGAGGCTAAGAGAAGCACGGAGTGGCCAGGCAGTGGGGCATTGAGACCTGATAGCAAGGATAAAAAACGAGGAATCCTGCTTTGTAGTTTTCACTGTCTCCCATCATGGGAATATTCCCACCGTAGCCTATCTCAAGGTACCAATGACTTAACAGTCGGTTTCTGGACTGCTCATCCCTTCTGTACTGGCAGACGCAGCTACCATGTCACAAGGATAAGCTCAGAGCCGAGGGGTGGTCATCAAGGATGATGGAGTCTGTCACTGTCATCATCAAGGATGATGACTGGGCTGGAGCAATAGCACAGCGGGTAGGGCGTTTGCCTTGCACGCGGCCCACCTTGGTTGGATCCCCGGCATCCCATATGGTCCCCTGAGCACCGCCAGGAGTAATTCCTAAGTGAGGAGCCAGGAGTAACTCTGAGCATCGATTCCCAGCATCTCATATGGTCCCCTGAGCACCGCCAGGAGTAATTCCTGAGTGCAGAGCCAGGAGTAACCCCTGTGCATCGCCAGGTGTGACCCAAAAGAAAAAAGGATGATGACTGTCACTGTCATCCTGTTGCTCATCGATTTGCTCGAGTGGGCACCAGTAACGTCTCCACTGTGAGACCTGTTACTGTTTTTGGCATATCAGATACGCCACGGGGAGCTTGCCAGGCTCTGAGTCTGTAGTGGAAGAGAAGTGACGGCTGCTGGGGCCTGCAGTACTGCAAGAAAAAGGAGTTGGAGAGAAGTAGGAACAAACTCCAGACTAGGGACAATGGTGCCGGAGGACATTAAATTCTTTGTTATCCAAGGGGAGGGAAAAAAATCACCCATTCTCCAAAAACTAATATTTCAAAAGGTCACTTCATCACCTACAAAGAAAAAACCAGACCTATGCTCAGATTTTCTCCTGTTTGTCCAGCTTGATTAGTGACTGCCAAACCTTGGCCATCCGTGGCCACCTCTGCCCTGCGTGTCTCTGTCCTGGTGATGACACTGGTGATCACTGCCGTTTCACACGATCCACAAAGGTCTGAAGTGCATCCGAGGAGGAATAAAGGAAGATGGGCACAGGCAGAAGGGCAAGGGGGATTTAAGGGGCGGGGACACCTCGTGGCCCCAAACCAAGTCCTGTCCTGCCATATTTCACAATTGTCCCCTACCCCATGCGCTCAGCAGAGTTAGCCATCAGTGACTAGATGTTGCCATGGCAACTACTCGCTCCAGCTCAGCTATCTCTACACTGTGATGGACAATTATCCACTCTCCCAGAGTGGATTAACACAATTCGATCTGGCCTCGTCCAGAGCATGATTTTATAGTGGTAAAGTCACTCATCCAGAAATGTAATATTTTCCCCTTGAGGACCTTCCTACATGTAACCCTGGATTTGATTTTTAACTGTTGGAAAAGACCTTTCACAAAGAAGCAAAAAACGATAAAGAACATTTGTATTAGGAGCATTTGGCCTCTGAATTTCTTCTGCTGTTTGCTGTTTACCTCGGGCCGCTGTGTCAGAATGTCATCTCCCCCAAAGAGATCTCTGAATTAGCCACATACAGGCTTTTGTTGACTTCATGGATGTAAAAATGTGAAACCTTTCAGGCATGGTGGAAAAAGGTTCATTTTTTTTTTTTTTGGCTTTTTGGGTCACATCCAGTGATTCACAGGGGTTACTCCTGGCTCTGCACTCAGGAATCACTCCTGGCGGTGCTCGGGGACTATATGGGATGCTGGGAATCGAACCTGGGTTGGCTGTGTGCAAGGCAAATGCCCTCCCCGCTGTGCTATCGCTCCAGCCCCAAAAGGTTCCTTTTTTTACTGGAACTTTTCCGTAAAGAAGCCTTGCTGGGGATATTAGTTTAAAGAATCATGATCTTCTGGGGGAATCTGATTGTGTCTTAGGGTGCAGAGATGTGGTGATCTACAACTTAATAACGAGAGGTCGTTGCCGTATCAAAACAGTTGCCTCTTCCTTTCCTTCTCGGATGCTGTGAGCCTTCACAGCCCTCAGTGCCCTCAGATGTGGGCCGTGGTTTGCACCCCCACCTCCAAGGGAGATGAATGTCACGTGATCTTGTTCCACTAGTCCTGTATCTTCCAGCCTAAGAGCGAGTGCACGGGTCGCGGTGCTTGTTTGTTTTGTTTTTTTTTTTAATTTTATTGAATCACCGTGAGATAGTTACAAGCTTTCATGTTTGGGTTTCAGTCATACAATGATCAAACACCCATCCCTCCACCAGTGCACATTCCCCACCCCCTGTATCCCCGGTAAACCCTCCCTTTCCCACCCTCCCCCTGCCTCCATGGCAGACAATACTCCCCATACTCTCTATAAAGGTGCTTGCTTTGCACCTGGTGAGATCCCCCACTCTGTGCTCAGCCCCCCTGAACATAGAGCCAGGAATAGCCTCCAAGCACCACTGGGTGTGGCCACCCCCCAAAACAAACAGCAAAAGAGACAAAACAGCAACCACGAAAAGCCACATGTTAGGGCAGGCAGGGAACCCTCAAACATGGGTCATGCTCTGGCTCAGTGGGGAAGCGGGAGTGGACAGTCCAGCGAGCAGCTACGGGGTGCAGCTTACGTATTTTAGTCAGCTTACGTATTTTACATAAGTTACTATTTTACATATTTTACTAGAAAATTCCGCTTTTCTGACTGCCTCCAATGATCCAGGCTGCACTGATCTCTTAGTTGTTTCTGCCATTTCAGTCCTCCATTATACCTACTTCTGCCAGTTCTTTTAAGTTTAATTTAAAGAAAAAAAAAGCTATAGGGGCTGGAGCGATAGCACAGCGGGGAGGGCGTTTGCCTTGCATGCAGCCGACCTGGGTTCGAATCCCAGCATCCCATATGGTCCCCTGAGCACTGCCAGGGGTAATTCCTGAGTGCAGAGACAGGAGGAACCCCTGTGCATCGCCGGGTGTGACCCAAAAAGCAAAAAAAAAAAAAAAGACATAAAGACATTTCACCTGGTGGGTGAAACCTGAGTTTTATATGATGAATTAATGTATGTGAATCATTAAATTCTCTACCTCAAGGAGACAGAAAACGGTTATAAAAATTGATATCAGAAGCCAGAGTGATGGTCCGTCAGTTAGGCACTGACCTTAGACACGACTGACCCTGGTTCCATCCCAAGTAACCCATAAGGTCCCTGCAGAGTCAGTACTAAGCCCTGAGCACAACTGGGCATGGCCCAAAATCTAAAAAAAAAATAATATGTATGTGTGTGTGTGTGTATTTAAAGCTAGTATCCATCTTCCTTGGAAAAAGCCATAAATAAATTTTTTTTCCACAATGATTTACAAATGTGATCTTCATGTCTTTGATTTTTGTTTCTAGTAGTGGATTCACAGTAAGGCTGTATTTCAACTGGGCTTCACAGTTTGTGTTTGGGGACACGATTTAAATAATAGCACAGACAGGATGTTGGTCCTCTGTGCCCGTTTTGTGGCTCACTGGAGGTAGCAATATAAATAATTAATATGTCTTTGACTTTGAGAGTAGATTCGATTGGGAAGGCTAGACCAGGGGCCAGCGAGCCAAGCACGCCGACCGCAGCCATTTCAGCCGTCCGTTTCTTCCCTGGGAGTAGCGGCAGAATAATGTTACGTTTGCTTATTGATATTTTTGTTTCTCCAGCTCCCAGACCCATTTAGCATTTAGCTGGCAAGCCGCTAAGTTTCCTCCCCAGACCAGCGTGCCTTGATCTTCCTCTGACCACGACACCACCCTTCTGGCATGGTTTCCTCTCTGTGTCCTTCAGTCCCACGGACTGGCCCCCTAATCTGGCACTGGGGCCGTCCTTAGTATAGCCTGGGGACCCCATGGGTCTAAATGGTCTCCTGTTAAGAAACAGGATTTTAGACAGCATATTGGGCTGGAGCGAGAGCACAGCGGGGAGGGCGTTTGCCTTGCACGCGGCTGACCCAGGTTCAACTCCCAGCATCCCATATGGTCCCCTGAGCACCTGTTATTGTTACTGTTTTTGGCATATCGAATACGCCACGGGGAGCTTCCCAGGCTCTGCCGTGCAGGCGGGATACTCTCGGTAGCTTGCCGGGTTCTCCAAGAGGCATATATATTTAAATAGGACTGGAGCGATAGCACAGCGGGGAGGGTGTTTGCCTTGCATGCAACCGACCCGGGTTCGATTCCTCCATCCCTCTCAGAGAGCCCGGCAAGCTACCGAGAGCATCCCACCCGCACAGCAGAGCCTGGCAATCTCCCCGTGGCGTATTCAGTATGCCAAACACAGTCACAACAAGTCTCACCATGGAGACGTGACTGGTGCCCGCTCGAGCAAATCGATGAACAACAGGACGACAGTGCTCCAGTGCTATGTATTTTACTATTGGACCTTTTCCCCTCCTCCCTGTGTAAAAACCACTTTTGAAATGGGGGTGACAAGTTGTAAATAGAGAAAGGACCCTCCCAAGTAACAGGAACGATGCCACTTGGAAATGCAGTAACATTGGCAGGTCTCTGCTTCTCTGGCCAGGTTCGGGGGGAGGGGGCACCCCCCGCAAGGGAGAGGTGCTCTGTGGGGTGGTAGATGGTAAGGGATGGGACCCACATCCCTCCTGGCACCAGTGCCTCTGACCCGGGGTCTCTGTTGGCACCAGGAGGGGGAGGGGGAGGAAAGGTAGCGCCTTGACCCTTTCTCTGCTCACCTGCTGCTGAATCCTTAGTGCAGCCAGAGTAGTTCCTAGAGCACTGTAAGGACAGTAGCAGCATCTGAGAAGGTGTCTTTATTTCTCATTTGAGTGGATCTCACCATACAGGAAGTGGTGGAAGTGGTGGCAAAAGTGTGTTGTGTTACTTAGCTGCGCCTTGAAGAAGTTTCAGTGACTCATTTTATTTTGTTTTTTTGTTTTGTTTTTGGGTCACACCTGGCGATGCACAGGGGTTCCTCCTGGCTCTGCACTCAGGAATTACTCCTGGCGGTGCTCAGGGGACCATATGGGATGCTGGGATTTGAACCTGGGTCGGCCGCGTGCAAGGCAAACGCCCTACCCGCTATGCTATCACTCCAGCCCCCTCATTTTATTTTGGTTTGGGGGTTACACCTGGCAGTGCTCAGGGCTGACTCTGTGCTCGGGGGTCCCTCCTGGTGGGTCTGGGAAAACCACATGGGGTGACGGGATTGAACTCGGGTCAGCTGCGTGCAAGGCCAGCACCCTCCCCGCTGTGCTTTCGCTACGGTAACTCCTTTTAAACAGCTATAGTGCGTTTATGAACCCGCCCTCCTTTATTTTTTTTTCACCTGCAATAAAGTAGTTTAATATTGTCATATAAACACACATGCAGATTAAAGGAAAAGAACAGATAACTAAGAAACAAATACATAGGTGGACAGTTTACAACAAATGAGATAAGAATATATATTAGGCAAAGAGCAGACTTTTTAAATAAATGGTATTGAGACATATTTACTGCATATAAAACATAAAATTAGGGGCCGGAGCGATAGCACAGCGGGTACGGCGTTTGCCTTGCGCTCGACCGACCCGGCTTCGATCCCCGGCATCCCACATGGTCCCCCAAGCACTGCCAGGAGTAATTCCTGAGTGCAAAGCCAGGAGTAACCCCTGAGCATCGCTGGGTGTGACCCAAAAAGCAAAAAATAATAATAATAAAATTAGTAAAAATTTAAATATTCAGCTTGAAACCACATAAATTTTCTTGAAGCAACTTTTTTTTTTTTCTTTTTGGGTCACACCTGGCGATGCACAGGGCTTACTCCTGGCTCTGCACTCAGGAATCACTCCTGGCAGTGCTTGGGGGACCCTATGGGATGCTGGGAATCGAACCTGGGTCGGCCGAGTGCAAGGCAAACGACCTACCCGCTGTGCTATTGCTCCAGCCCCGCCCTCCTTTATTTATTCCCTCTTTTCCAGGGGTTCTATTTTCCTCAGTGGTCCCTGATCCTTAGTACCTCACTCATGCTCCGGGGTGGCCAGTGTCCACTGGCTGGTTGCGTGCCCCCCGCATCTGCCCCCTGACTCAGGCCTGTATCAGCCTGCTAGAGCCGCGGTAACAAAACATCCCAATTCATGTGACTCCAGCAGCGGAAATGCACTTCCTACTTCTGGCAGCTCAAGGTCAGATCCTCGGTGCCCCCGATGTTTCTCTGTTCACAGATCTCTCTCGTCTTTCTGGCGGGTGTTGTGCTGTGTCCTTCCGCGGTCTATCACCCACTGTCTGTGTCTGTGCAGAAGGACGGCCCCCCCACCCCCCAAGTTGTAAAGTATTAGGACCCACCTAACCATATTGGATTAGGATGGAATTTGCACCCAGACCAGTTGCATTTGAATTATGGAGAGGTCATTGTTGGAGGTCGCACAGATCAGACATTGTGAGGAGACAGGGAGAATGGGAAGTCTGTATCTGGGCATGGATGGAGACGGGAAATTGGTATCTGGAGCGTCTGCCCCCTATATGCACAGCAAATGTATGTGTCAGTACATCTGCTTAGTTTTTGAGGAGAGGCCTCATTTGGTCCGAAAGAAGAGATGGTATTTTCATGATCACTATAGCACTGTCATCCCGTTGCTCATCGATTTGCTCGAGCGGGCACCAGTCACGTCTCCACGGTGAGACTTGTTGTGACTGTCTTTGGCATATCGAATACGCCATGTGGAGCTTGCCAGGCTCTGCCATGTGGGCGGGATACTCTTGGTAACTTGCCGGGCTCTCAAGAGGAGAGGAGGAATCAAACCCAGATCAGCTGCATACAAGGCCATACAAGGCCAACGCCCTACCCACTGGGCTATCGCTCCAGCCTACTTATTAATACTTTTTTTTAACTTATTAATACTTTTGATTGAATAGTTTCTTTTTTATTTATTTTTAAAATTTATTCTTTTATTGCGTCACCATGTGGAAAGTTACAAAGCTTTCAGGTTTAAGTCTCAGTTATACAATGCTCGAACACCCATCCCTTCACCAGTGCACATATTCCACCACCAAGAATCACAGTATAGCTCCACCCCACCCCCCACCTCCCCAGCCCCCCACCCCGCCTGTGTAACTGATAAATTTCACTTTACTTTCACTTTACTTTGATTACATTCAATATTTCAACTAAAAACTCACTATTATTGTTTGGAGTTTCTCCCCCCTAAAGTTGGACCTTGCAGTTTCTTTTATCATGAGCTGATACTGGTTTCTTTTTGGTTTGTTTCGCTTTAAATACAATAGAAAAGCCACATTATCAGACCCTAGGGAGAGTACAGGGATAAGGCCCTTGCCTTACGGGCAGCCAACCTGGGTTTGATCCTGAGCACCGCATCACAGTCCCCTGAGCACTGCGAGGAGTGATCCCTGAGCACTGTTGGTGATGCCTCACCCCCGAAACAAAGCCTGTCTCACAAGCCAGAACGCAGAGCCTGTGCTCCGGCCCCTTGTGCCCTCTCTGTTTCCCAAACTCTAGTTCTTTAAAATGATGGGGCCGGGGGCTGGAGTGATAGCACAGCAGGGAGGGCGTTTGCCTTGCACGTGGTCGACCTGGGTTCGATTCCCAGCATCCCATATGGTCCCCTGAGCACCGCCAGGAGCAATTCCTGAGTGCAGAGCCAGGAATTGCATCGGGAGGTATGACCTCCCGATGTAATTGTGCATCGGGAATTGTGTCACTCCTATGCATCGGGAGGTGTGACCCAAAAAGCAAATAAATAAATAAATAAATAAATAAATAAATAAAATGATGGGGCCGTAGTCCGTGCAGCCTTACCACCCCCGCCTCTAAAGCCTTTCAGAGGGACCCGTCTAAGGCCGGGGGGTTGGCGGGGAGTGTTCACGAGACTCAATCCCAGAATCTCAGTCTGGCGGAAATGCCGTGGGGAAAAGCAAGCCGCCCGAAGAGAAAGGGAAGGATGGTCCACTCGCTTGTCCCCTGCCCAAGAGGTCGCTTGAGCGGAACCCTGCGTTGGTCGGGGAAACTGCTGCGTCAGCAGAACTCGCCTTCGTGTCCTGCTGTCAAAAGGCACACGGCGGCTTAATCTCGCCCGCTTGGCGGACATCACAAACGATTCTCCACGCAGAGGCTGAAGCCGAGCCTCTCGACGATGGACCTCCTGAGCCAAGCACGCAGGGGTCGCTCTCCCCGAGAGCCTCCAGGCCTTCTGCGGGGGGAGGGGGGCGCTCTGTCACAGCCTCCCCGCCCCCGGCCCCCCACTACTCCATCCTGCCTGCAGCCTGAGGTCTGCGCCCTGCCCCTGCTGGGGCCTCTGCACCTCTTGTCCTAGCGGCAGCTTGCTGTTCCTCTTGGCATCCTGTGCCATCTGTCGTTTTTGTTAGAAGGCACCAAGGGTGAGTGGTAACTGCATCACAGTGACAGCCACCGCTGATGCTGTGTCACTGTGTGGTCTGCAGTGTCACAGTCGAGACGTCACTGCATCGTTGTCGTGCCTTACTCCCGCTTTTATTATGTGGGGTTTTGTTTGTTTATTTATTTATTTATTTATTTGCTTTTTGGGTCACACTCGGCCGATGCACAGGGGTTACTTCTGGCTCATGCACTCAGGAATTACTCCTGGCGGTGCTCGGAGGACCCTATGGGATGCTGGGAATCGAACCCGGGTCGGCCGCGTGCAAGGCCAATGCCCTCCCCGCTGTGCTATGGCTCCAGCCCGCTATGTGTTTTTTTTTTCTTTTGGGGTCACACCCGGCGATGCTCAGGGGTTCCTCCTGGCTCATGCACTCAGGAATAACTCCCACTGGTGCTCAGGGGACCCTATGGGATGCCGGGGATTGAACCTGGGTCAGTTGCATGCAAGGCAAACACCCTCCCTGCTGTGCTATCGCTTCGGCCCTTACTCCTGTTTTCAAAGAGCAGGAACTGGGCACAGAATTTTGAGGTCTCTGTCCGCAAAGTCGCCTTTGCCATCACGCGACAGTCAGAATGCGACTGTTGTCCCCGTTTCCCCGAGTCTGCTTTCCTAGTTCTCTCCACTGACTTGTATTTGTCTTAGTATTTTTTTTTCTTTTTGGGTCACACCCGGCGATGCTCAGGGCTGACTCCTGGCTCTGCACTCAGGAATTACTCCTGGCGGTGCTCAGGGGACCCTATGGGATGCTGGGAATCGAACTTGGGTCGACTGCATGCAAGGCAAACGCCCTCCCCGCTGTGCTATCGCTCCAGCACCGGTATTCACCTTGAGCTCCGTTGTTGCCTGGTTTGGGAGGGCCGTCGATATTTCAAAGTTATTTAACCTATTAGTCATTCACAGAGTTCAGGCTTGGCAGATTCCACTAACTTGCACCCCCCCCCCATTCTTTGGCTCAGTGAGTATGAAGAAGCTCTTGCACACCCCCTGGGACCTGGGGTGACCTTTGACCCTGGACTCCGTGATAGAGCAGACAGATTCCTGGCCCAGAAGATAGAGGAGAATGTTAGGGACAGATAAGGCCCCCGTTTAATGGGAAGTTGTGATGCAACTTACAGAGGGCAGGAAAAGTTTGTTATGATAGAGCAAAGGCTCGGGGGCCAGTTTAGACTGGGGAGTGAAACCTACTGAAAAGTCACCGGAGAAAAGGCCTTTTCAACGAAGACCCTCCAAGCTGGACAGAAGCCAGCGACTGAGGCAGAGAATGTATTCTGGATTTTTCTCTTTTTTTTTGCTTTTATTTGCTTTTTTGGGTCATACCCAGCGATGCTCAGGAGTTGCTCTTGGCTCTGCACTCAGGAATCACTCCTGGCGCTGCTGGGGGACCCTATGGGATGCCGGGAATCGAACCCGGGTCAGCTGCATGCAAGGCCAACACTCTCCCCGCTGTGCTATCACTCCAGCCCCCAAAATGAATTTTTATTTATTTATTATTTGTTTTTTGTTTGTTTGTTTGTTTTGGGGCCACACCTGGCAATGTTCAAGGGTTACTCTTTTTCTTTTTTTAAATTTTTGCTTTTTGTGTCCCACCCGGCGATGCTCAGGGCTGACTCCTGGCTCTGCACTCAGGAATCACTCCTGGGGGTGCTCGGGGGGACCCTATGGGATGCCGGGAATCGAACCCGGGTCGGCCGCGTGCAAGGCGAACGCCCTCCCCGCTGTGCTATCGCTCCGGCCCCTGGCTCTTTTGTTTCTGACCAAACAGTGGCCAGGATATCAGCAGATGTTCCCTGGGGCAGAGCCCCCGCACGCTCAGGACGGACTCCTGAAGAGCCGAGCGTCAGTGTGGCTGAGCACTGGGAAAAGAGGGCGAGTCTCTTGGAGTCAGAACTTCTCTGCAAGCTCGAGGAGGAAGTGCCTCTTAAACTTGTATTTTGTTCTTTGGCATATGCTAGTCCCTAGTGACCTGCAGCTTTTTTTGACAGACGCTGTGGAGGAGCCCAGGATGGCACCAGCAGGCCTTCAAGGCTCTGTCAGTCTGCAGGCTAGAGAGGACCCCTCCCCCCTTGCTTCTTCCCCACCCCCAACATCTCATTTTCTTCCCAGAGGGAGCGAGGCGGGGAGCTGGGTCTTGGCACTTGAGGTGTAGGAGTCGAATGCTCCAGCCATATTCTTCTCTATAAAAACATATTTCACGGTCCAAGAAGAAAACCACAGACAAGGAAATGTGTGGGACAGTCCTGAAGCAGAAAGATGTTTGACCTTTGCAGGGAACGGAAAGGTTGGAACAGATGGAGCGAAATAAATGCAAACTGGCGGGGAGATGGATCCAAGGGGCCTCGGATGCCGTGATTAGAGTTTTGGATGGCGATTTTCTTTTAGAAGGATTTTCAAAAGATGATATCTGTATTGCACTGTAGCACTGTTGTCCCATTACTCATCAATTTGCTTGAGCGGGCACCAGTCACGTCTCCATGGTGAGACTTGTTGTGACTGTTTTTGGCATATCAAATACGCCATGGGGAGCTTGCCAGGCTCTGCTGTGCGGGCGGGATACTCCCGGTAGCTTGCCGGGCTCTCCGAGAGGGGCGGAGGAATCGAACCCAGGTCGGCTGCATGCAAGGCAAACACCCTACCCGCTGTGCTATCGCTCCAGTCCTATTTAAATATATATGCCTCTTGGAGAGCCCGGCAAGCTAACGAGAGTATCCTGCCCGCATGGCAGAGTCTGGCAAACTCCCCGTGGCGTATTCGATATGCCAAAAACAGTAACAATAACAGGTGTCATCCCCCTGACCCTGAAAGAGCCTCCAATTATTGGGAAAGACGAGTAAGGAGAGACTGCTAAATGCTCAGGGCTGGGGGGCTGGAGCATTGCACAGCGGGTAGGGCGTTTGCCTTGCACGCAGCCAACCCGGGTTCGATTTCCAGCATCCCATATGGTCCCCTGATACCACCAGGAGTAATTCCTGATTGCATGAGCCAGGAGTAACCCCTTTGCATAGCTGGGTATGACCCAAAAAGAAAAAAAAAAAATCTCAGGGCTGGGATGATTGGAGACGTTCCTGGCGCCCGCTCGAGTAAATCGATGAACAACAGGATGACAGTGATACAGTAATCTCTGTATATGAGAAAGAATAGAAGGGGGAAGAGTAAACTTAGAGAAGGTAGAAGTAAAGATAAAAGTAGACCAGTAATCCAGGTAAGAAGACCTAGAGAAAAAGAAATTCGAAGGAATTCATGGGTTCAAGATAGATTCTGAATGTAAACGATGTGTAACTCCCTGATAAATGGAATGGGGTTGGGTGGTTAGAGGAAGACATGAAAGATTATTCCTGACCTTCTGGCTTGACTGCTAGCTGTCCGGAAGTCTTTAATTGAGCAGAAAGTCAAATGGGAGAAATAGTCAGATAGGAGAAAATTCCAAGTTCAATTTTAGAAATGTTGAGGTTTAGAAATACTAAATTTGGGAGCTGGAGCGATAGCACAGCGGGGAGGGCGTTTGCCTTGCACGCAGCCGACCCGGGTTCGATCCCCAGCATCCCATAGGGTCCCCTGAGCACCGCCAGGAGTAATTCCTGAGTGCAGAGCCAGGAGTCAGCCCTGAGCATCGCTGGGTGTGACCCAAAAAGAAAAAAAAAACTAGAAATACTAAACTTGACGAGAAATGCAAGTGACTGCGACAGTGGTGGAGGGAAGTGGTCACTCGGATGAGGACTGGGTGCCGGAAGGAGGTGAAGTGCAGAACATGACACGCCATTGGTGACATTTTTGTAAACCACAGTGCCTCAGAGAGGGAGAGGAAAAATGTGCCTGCACAGAGGCGGGAGGGAAACTGAGGATTTTGGTGGAGGAAAGTGGGCACTGGTGAATGGATTGGTATTGGAATATTATATGCCTAAAACTCAATCATGAATAGGGGCTGGAGCAATAGCACAGCAGGGAGGGCGTTTGCCTTGCATGCGGCTGACCCAGATTCGATTCCCAACATCCCATAGGGTCCCCTGAGCACTGCCAGGAGTAATTCTTGAGTGAAGAGCCAGGAGGAACCCCTGTGGATCACTGGGTGTGACCCAAAAAGTAAAACAAAACAAAAAATTCATGAATAACTTTCTAACTTTGAAATTAATTCATAGTGATCCAATTTTTAAAAACTTGTATTGCAGGTGAAGATAGTGGCGCTATTCAACATAATAAAAGGGGAATTGAATGCCTTTTCTTTCCTGGATGTATCTGATAGTACATGTTGCTAACTCGCTGATAAATGGGGTGGGGGTGGGTGGTTAGAGTACGTAAGACTTCTCATAGAAAACACTCTGGAGAGAATTGCAAAATTTGGCGGAAGGTGTGCATAGCTTGCTAGGGCAGGTTGGAATCAGAACATTTCCTCCTTCATCTCTGACCAGCGGGCCAGCCAGCGGGAAGCAGTCTGAGGGTGTTTTCTCCCTGTTTATTTGTCAGTCTTCCAGGTGGAGTGTTCCCGACTCCTTTCCTTGCGGGAGGGTTAGAGGCAAATTCCATTTTCTTTGCTAACTGTTAGGCGGTGCCGGGGATATGGTACCGTCAGTGCTTAGTTGCTCTGCCTCACAGTGAATGCCAAGGGAAGTACCGTACGTGCAGGGTCAGAAACTCTCTCTCGTAGTCTGCATTTTCTGAAGTCAGAAAACTTCTTTTCTTTTTTTTTTCCTCTCAAGTGATCATCTTTTATATGAAATAAGAGCACTTTAAGATTTGAGAGGTACCGGGGGCTAGAGAGATAACACAGTGGGTGTTTGACTTGCATACGACTGACCCGGGTTTGATTCCCAGCATCCCATAGGGTCTCCTGAGCACCACCAGGAGTAATTCCTGAGTGCCGAGCCAGGAGGAACCCCTGAGCATCGCCGGGTGTGACCCAAAAAGCAAGAAAGAAAGAGAGAAAGAGAGAAAGAAAGAAAAGAAAGAAAGAAAGAAAGAAAGAAAGAAAGAAAGAAAGAAAGAAAGAAAGAAAGAAAGAAAGAAAGAAAGAAAGAAAGAAAGAAAGAAAGAAGGAAAGGAAGGAAAGAAGGAAGGAAGAGAGGGAGGGAGGGAGGGGGGGAGAAAGAGAGGAAGGAAGAGAGAAAGAGAGGAAGGAAGGAAGGAAGGAAGGAAGGAAGGAAGGAAGGAAGGAAGGAAGGAAGGAAGGAAGGAAGGAAGGAAGGAAGGAAGGAAGGAAGGGAGAAAGAGGAAGGAAGAGAGAAAGAGAGGAAGGAAGAGAGAAAGAGAGAAAGAAAGAGAGAAAGAAAAAGAAAGAAAGAAAGAAAGAAAGAAAGAAAGAAAGAAAGAAAGAAAGAAAGAAAGAAAGAAAGAAAGAAAGAAAGAAAGAAAGAAAGAAGAAGAAAGAAAGAAAGAAAAAGAAAGAAGTGAATCATCCACCTAGCAATTGAAAAAAAAAGAATTTGGGGGGGGGGGCGGAGTGATAGTTCAGTGGGTAGGGCATTTGCCTTTGCACGCAGCTGACCTGGGTTCAGGTCATATACCCATATCCCGATACCCCAGGAGTAACCCCTGAGCATTGCTGGGTGTGACCAAAAAAGCAAAAAAAAATTCTTTTCTTTTTTTTTTTTTCTGAACCAAGGTTGGCTTTATTGAAACATATTGAGAAAGATGTGAGCGGGCAGAGAAGATTGTGTCCGTGAGAGTACACAGCCTGCTCTGAAGTACTTTCTCGGGCACCATGCTTTCCAGTACTCCCATGGTAGGGTTTCATGTATAACAATCTCATTTTTTCTCTGTGCAGGTGTTAAGTCAGGCTGGCTTCACAGCTGTGCCCTAGTTGAACTTCTAAAGCGACGATAGTTTATCCTCTGAATGCAGTATACTCCTGGTCTGGAATTGGACCTTAACTTGGGGAATTGCTTCCTGGGTCGGTCTGCAAAATCCCCCTCTCAAAGTGAAATTCAGTTCTAAATTGTCAAAAGTGGAATAAGAAAAGCTTTTGTCTAGGAGGTCTTCGAGGGGCAACCATGTCATTAGCGCAAACTCCAGTTTCTCCTCGGCACGCTCAGCTGACTGTCGTGAGCACAGAGCCGGTTCCTTCGAGATAGAGATACGGTAATTACCTCAACCCCTCGGAGCGCGAGCCACCAGGGACAGTTGATATGTCTTTCCAAGGAATTTTCAGCTGGCCCGACTCCTGCCTTTGGAATAGAGCGTGTGAGCTTTTATCTCGATCGTGATAACGTTTCAATGTAAGGAGGAAAAGCTTGAAATGCAACCGTGTCAGCCTCTCTCTCTCTCTCTCTCTCTCTCTCTCTCTCTCTCTCTCTCTCTCCTCTCTCTCTCTCTCTCTCTCTCTCTCCTCTCCTCTCTCTCTCTCTCTCTCTCTCTCTCTCTCTCTCTCTCTCTCTCTCTCTCTCGATCGCATACAACTAATCCTTCATGGGACTAGAGCTAGCCCCGGGGGGGAGGGCACGTGGGGGAGGTTGATGATCAGAACTAGGGGAGCTTCACCGAATATCAGAGCTAACCCTGCAATTCTAATGTCCATCCCAGTGTTCTGAGAAGGCCTGCCCGGAACCACCAGCGGGAGGCGGTGGCTGTGTGGCTTGACTGCCCCATCCTCTTGTTTGGGCCTCAACCACAGCTGTGTGGAGAGGGGTGCGATGCTGAGTAATGAATGCTGAGTCAAGCTTTTAAAAATGTGTTGGGGCTGGAGCAATAGCACAGCGGGGAGGGCGTTTGCCTTGCACGCGGCTGACCCGGGTTCGATTCCCAGCATCTCATACGGTCCCCTGAGCACCGCCAGGGGTGATTCCTGAGTGCAGAGCCAGGAGGAACCCCTGTGCATCACCAGGTGTGATCCAAAAAGCAAATAATAATAATAATAATAAAGATAAAAATAAATAAAAATGTGTGTATCAGGGCCAGAGTAACACTGCAGCGGGTAAAGAGTTTGCCTTGCATACAGCCGGCCCGGGTTTGATCCCAGCATCCCTGAGTACTGCCGGGAGGTATTTCCTGAGGGCAGAGCCAGGAGTAACCCCTGAGCATCTCCGATGTGACCTCCAAAACCAGAATAAATCAGTAAAATTAAAATGTGTGTATCTGGGCACGGGAGAGCTAGGACATTATATATATAATCACCGTGAGAACAGTTACAAAGCTTTCAAGTTTAAGTCTCGGTCACACAATGATTAAACACCCATCCCTTCACCAGTGCACATTTTCCACCCCCAAGAACCCCACTATAACCCCCATCCTGCCCCTTCCCCTGCCTGTGTGGCAGATGATTTCTACTTTACTCTCTTTCTACTTTGATTACATTCATTATTTTGATGAAAGACCCACCATTATTATTGGGAATTTTCCTCAACAATCAGACCTGCTGAAAAGGCATCGTTAGATAGTTTTTTTTCTATTGCTGAGAATGGAGCATATGACGTCGCCGCGATTTTGGATTTCTGATATTTTAGTAATAAGACTGGAGCCGTTCGTGGGTGGCAACTCGGGGCCTCGTCGGGGTGGGGAGAAGGGCCGGTTCCACCCCCCATCCCGTGAGACCCCGCATGTCTCGTCACTGCAGTCTTGTACCTGGCCAGGCAGCGTTTTTAAAGTCCCTCCCACCACCACCACCACCAACATGTCCCCCCCTGGTCCGGCCAGTCCGTGAGTGTGGTAAGAAATGATTCCGAGGATTATCTTGTTTGGCACCGTTGACCTGAAAATCAGAGCTTATCCGGATTATCCTTGGGTGTCCTATCTAATCATATAAGCCTAAGAAGCAGAGGGCTTTCTCGGGCTGCTGCCGAGAGGAGGGGGTGAGGGTTCCAGGCACCGGTGCTGCTTGGAAGAGGGAGACGGCAGGCAGTGCCCAGGTGGCAAGGAGCGAAGGACAGAACCCTGGGCCTCCACCTGCATGGACCTCACAGAGCCTGCAAGTGGGTCCGTCTCCTCCTCCCAAGAGCCCAGCCCAGCACCATCTTGAGTGTGGCCACGGAAGACTCTGAGCACCATCTTGAGTGTGGCCATGGAGGATTCTGAGCATCATCTTGAGCCTGTTGTCGGGGAGGGGTCATACCTGACGATGCTCAGGGGTTACTCCTGGATCTTCATTCAGGAATCACGCTTGGCGGTGCTCGGGGATCGAACCCGGGTTGGCTGCATGCAAGGCAAGCACTCTGCCCACTGTCCTATCGCTCCAGCCCCTTCTGGCCTTTTTTTGAGAGTCCATAGTCAGTCTGAATTGGCCACCGTGGCCAGTTTCAATGGTTCTGTTCCTCTCAGCTTCTCCCGTCTACTGCAGAAACTTATTCTTGCCTCATTGAGCACTAAGAGTTTCCCTCTGTCCCTCTCAGAACACCGAGAAAGGTCAAATCTCATGCACAAGCCAAACAGGCCAAACAGGGCTCATTCTTGACCGCAAAGCCAGGACTAGCCCCTGGGCACTGCTGGGTGTGGCCCTGCCATGGAGAATTTTCAGGAAACACTAGTAGAGATTTGTAAAGATCCCTGTTTACCAAACTGGTAATTGGGGTCTCCTGATCTGATTTATTTATGATATTCAGAATAAGCTTCCAAGTGTAGATATGAGTGTAATGAATGTCATTTATTTGTTTTTGTTTTTGTTTTTGCTTTTTGGGTCACACCCAGTGATGCACAGGGGTTCCTCCTGGCTCTGCACTCAGGAATTACTCCTGGCAGTGCTCAGGGGACCATATGGGATGCTGGGAATCGAACCCGGGTCGACCGCGTGCAAGGCAAACGGCCTACCCACTGTGCTATTGCTCCAGCCCCTGAATGTCATTTAAATAAAGTTAAAATATGAAAGTACTGAATCACAGTCTCACTGGGTGCTTCAGAAACACAGAATTAGGTACTGATGCAGAAAGCCACTCGCCTGCTCTGTAAGTCTGCTTAGCAAGTTAATGCTTTTTCCTCCTTTCTTTTTAAATGCTATCCCCTAATTTTGTCATCTGCTTATCTCTCTTATTTTTAAAAAAATGTTTTTGAAAACCAGAGTAACAAATGAAGCTCTATCGAGTAAAGGTTTTAAGGACTTACTATTTGAAATGCACATCTTTCTTCATAAACCATTCCAGTTAATAGAAAGTTTGGATTTCTTCTTCTGCCTGCCCTTTGAAGTTAGCTGGTTGGGAGGTGGGGAGCTTGATCTCTCCCGGTTCTTAGCCCCTTGACCAAACAGTTGGGGGAGATCACCGAGAGCGGGTGGGGAGAGAGAGGAGAGCGAGTTTGTTTGCCAGTAGCAAAACAGATTCCTGAAGCAGAGACTGGCACGGGCCCCGAGGGCATATTTCAGGAGCTTTTTATGAGATCTAGGGCTGGAGCGATAGCGTAACGGGTAGGGTTCGATCCCCAGCATCCCATAGTGTCCCCTCAGCACCGCCAGGAGTGATTCTTGAGTGAAGAGCCTGGAGTAACCCTTGAGCATTGCCAGGTATGATTCGATCCCCACCAAAAAAAAGCAGGAAGGAAGGCAGGAGGGAGGGAGCCAGCCATGGGGAGGGACCCCTGGACCTCCCGACCACCTCTTAGCTGATTCTTCCCTCCCATCCCCTCCCACAGATACAAAAGACAACAAATGTTTTACCATTAGGACCAGATTACTACTCGTTTGTTTTCAGAGCACAAAGAAATCTACAAGCTCACTGCGATCAGTAAAGTGTTAATCAAAAGAACCAGTTATTAATGCCCGAGGAATTTGCTCTGTCACAAAGAGTATTCTAATGACCACGTTTCAGCCCAGGGACACCCATATTTCTATCTGGCCTCCATCTCTCTGCTTTTTTTTTTTTTTTTTTGCTTTTTGGGTCACACCTGGCAATGCACAGGGGTTACTCCTGGCAGTGCTTAGCGGACCCTATGGGATGCTGGGAATCGAATCTGGGTCTGCCGAGTAGCAGCCCTACCTGCTGTGCTATCGCTCCAGCCCCCTCCCCCCCCCCTTTTTTTTTGCTTCCATCTCTCTGCTTTAACCAGGGCTGATTTATGAGTAGTGGGGCCTGAAATTAAAGTCCTGGGGCAGGGGTTTCTTCTTCTGTGTAATGGGACTGTTATAACTATATGGTGTTGGGGCTGGAGCAATAACACAGCCTTGCATGCGGCCGACCCGGGTTCGATCCCCAGCATCCCATAGGGTCCCCTGAGCACCGCCAGGAGTGATTCCTGAGTGCAGAGACAGGAGTGACCCCTGTGCATCGCTGGATGTGACCCAAAAAGAAAAAAGAAAGAAACTCAAAAAAATAAGCCCTATATGGTGCTGTGTTACCAATGAACAGAGGCAATATAGTGAAAGCATTTCTCCTGACGCAGATCTGAAACATCACCTGCTCACCCCGAATCAACTCACGTACCTTTGAAATGAAGTGAGGTAGAGATTTTCAGTCTGCCCTAAGCTTCAGGTGCAGCTGCTACCCGAAGCCCTGGCATGGATATTTATTTTGGCTCTAGGATATAAATGAACAGTGGAAAATCTGATTAGAGTACAATTATAAAGAAGGATTATGCCTTTTCACATGATCGCCCTCAGTAACTGTGTCTTGTTGATCAGGTTACAATGTGACTGTCACTGAACGGCCCATGCTCTTTGTTCCCTGTTCTTGTCACAGTTGCTCAGTTTAATCAGAGGTAATTGATTAAACTCTGTATTCTAGTCAGGAAACTGGAGAGAGCGCTCAGCTCTGGGAACCTTCTCCCCAGCACGGTCACCCTTTACCTGCACTGACCTCTCACCTCTCTCTCTCTCTCTCTCTCTCTCTCTCTCTCTCTCTCTCTCTCTCTCTCTCTCTCCTTCCTTCCTTCCTCCTTCCTCCCTTCTTTCCTCTCTCTCCCCCTCTCTCTTCTCCCTCTCTCTCTCCCTCCCTTCCTCCCTCCATCCCTCCCTCCCTCCCTTTCTCCCTTCCTTCCTTCCTTCCTTCCTTCCTTCCTTCCTTCCTTCCTTCCTTCCTTCCTTCCTTCCTTCCTTCCTTCCTTCCTACCTTCCTTTCTCTCTCTCTCTCTGGTTATTGTTTTTGGTTTGGGGGTCACACCCAGTGGTACTCAGGGCTGACTCGTGCCTCTGCTCTCGGGGATCACTCCTGGCAGTGCTCAGGGGACCCTATGGGGTGCTGGGAATCAAACCCCAGTTGTCTGCCTACAAGGCAAATGCCCCACCCCCATGCTATTGCTCCAGCTTCAGGCCTTCACTTATTTTAATTTTTTATGTTTATTTATTTATTTGCTTTTTTGGGTCACACCCAGCGATGCACAGGGCATCCTTCTGGCTCTGCACTCAGGAATCACTCCTGGCGGTGCTGGGGGGACCCAGTGGGATGCTGGGGATCGAACCCAGGTTGGCCACGTGCAGGGCAAATGCCCTCCTCTGTGTGCTATTGCTCCAGCCCTCAGGCCTTCATTTTTAAAGGTTACACTTCTTTTACTTTTGTTTATATTCATTTGTTTTGGTGTTGGGGCCAGCTGCACTCAGGGATTGCTTGGGGGCGGGGGGCTCCAGGACCACGTGGAGGGATTGTCCTTGAACCCGTGTCAGCAGACAGCAAGGCTGGAGCCCTCCCCGTTCTGCTGCCTCTCTGGCCCCCACATGTTCCATTCTGTCCTTCCATTTGGGGAAAATAATCTTGCCCCTCCGGATATCCTTTTATTAATATTGATAACAATGAAATTAAGCATTTCTAGAGCTGAGCAGCCTATTAAGGGCTTTTGGATATATTTGCTTTATTATTCTGAAGAATAATGCTGTTAGCACAGCAGGTAGGGCGTTTGCCTTGCACACGGCTGACCCGGGTTCGATTCCTCCATCCCTCTCGGAGAGCCCGGCAAGCTACCGAGAGGATCCCGCCCGCACGGCAGAGCCTGGCAAGCTCCTCGTGGTGTATTCGAGATGCCAAATACAGTCACAACAAGTCTCACCATGGAGACGTGACTGGTGCCTGCTCGAGCAAACCAATGAACAACAGGACAATGGTGCTACAGTGCTACTGTTTTCTCATTTTTGTGAATGAGACAATCAGAGAGAAGACAGCATGTGTGATTTGCTCCTGGCCAGACGGCTGGTCTGTGGACCCAAGTATGGAACCAGGTTTCCCGAACCTGGAGCCCATTCCTGCCGTTCCAGGTGGGAACCCCCGTTCCTCCTCCCTCGAGCGACAGAAATGGAGGCTAATGCCAGAACCTTCTAGCTGTTGTCTCCAGTGACTGCCTTGCCCTGCACAACCCCCTCCTCCCCCCGCCCCCCCCGTCTCTAGCACTGGCATGATATCTGCAACCTTCCACAGACGCACTCAGAGCTGCCATTGCAGCCATATGTCCTTCTGCACTGGCTTCAGTTCAACGGTCCAGTCACACTCGCTTTATTTTCTGGTTATTTTTGTTATTATTATTATTATTATTATTATTATTATTATTACTTTTTGGGTCACACCAGGTGATGCACAAGGGTTCCTCCTGGCTCTGCACTCAGGAATTACTCCTGGTGGTGCTCAGGGGACCCTATGGGATGCTGGGAATCGAACCCGGGTGGCCGAGTGCCAGGCAAACGCCCTAGCCGAGTGCCAGGCAAACGCCCTACCCGCTGTACCCGCTGTGCTATCACTCCAGCCCCCTTTTTTTCTTAAAAAATAAAATAAAAAAGATTTGACTGTCCCCATGCAGTTCATCATTTCCATCACAACTTTCCTGTTGGTGGGCCTGGAGAGATAGTACAGTGGTTAGGGCATTGGCCTTACATGCGGCTGACCCAGGTTCGATTCCCAGCATCCCATAGGGTCCCCCAAGCACTGCCAGGCGTGATTCCTGGATGCAGAGTGCAGAGCAGCCCCTGAACATTGCCGGGTGTGGCCCCCAAACAAACAAAAAACCTTCCTGTCTGCAGAAGGACGACAGTCTACTTCCTGCCCGGTGCCACTGGGGCGTGTGTAAGGAGTTCTTTGATCTGCGCATGTGCGTGTGTGTGCTGACATCAGGGTTTGCTGACCGCCTTATCCGGGACTGAGGAAAGGGCGTGCAGGTTGGAGCTGAGACGCCTGCTTTTGGATCCTCTCAGCTCCCTGCCTAAGTGTGAGAAAGGTGTGAAACCTGCACACTCCTTCCCACAGCATTTACCTCATTTCTAAAATGGGCAACATCATACCTAGTTCATTGGCTTATGATGAGGATGAAGCAAGAGAGTCTAGACAGAGTGGGTCTCTACTAAACTTTGGCTGCTAACACTTTCCCTCTTTCTCAGGGATGACTCCTGGCTCTGCACTCAGAAATCACCCCTGGTGGTGCTCGGGGGACCCTATGGGATGCTGGGAATCGAACCTGGGTCGGCCTCGTGCAAGGCCAATACCCTCTATCGCTCCAGCCCCTTAGTTCACTTTCAAATCATGAAAAGGAGAATAAAGAAAACCATTATTCTTGCATCACATTCCAGATGTTAGGCTCATAATCTTGCCTCACAATTCCTCAGCTAAGAGTTTTTTGGTCCATAGTGGTATTTCTTACCAGAACATGCCGTTCTACACTGCAAACTCTGTAGCCCACCTCGTGTGAATACTGTCACTTGTTTTTTTTGTTTTGTTTTGTTTTCGGGTCACACCTGGCGATGCACAGGGGTTACTCCTGGCTCTGCACTCAGGAATTACTCCTGGCGGTGCTCAGGGGACCATATGGGATGCTGGGATTTGAACCCGGGTCGGCCGAGTGCAAGGCAAACGCCCTACCCGCTGTGCTATCGCTCCAGCCCCCAATGCTGTCACTTGTGATACCTGTAAATCACTTGCTGTCAAATTTGTCAAAATTTTGTGTGTGTGTTTGTGTGTGTGTGTGTGTGTTTGTGTGTCCAGGAGCCTATCCCATTCCTTCATGTGTAAACTCTCAGCTTGGCCTATTCCTTGGATCTTGTTTTCCTCCTTCGAATCCTCCTTTGATGTTCTTTCACTGGCTCCTGTGGCCTGATTCTAAAGCAATGGGAAAATTGTCCTTCGTGTCCCGCCAAGATCTGGCTTCCAGAATGGAGCTCCAAGGACAGAATGACCTTCGTCGATAGCCGGGAACAGGAACAGGGAAGCGTACTTGATTCCGAAACAAAAAGCAGGACCCCAGCGATAGCACAGCGGGGAGGGCATTTATTTGTATTTGGCACACCCAGGTTCGATCCCTGCCACCCCGTAGGGTCCACCAAGCACCGCCAGGAGTGATTCCTGAGTGCAGAGCCAGGGAAACGCTCGAGCATCGCTGGGTGTGACCCCTCCCAAAAAGCCAAAACCAAACCAAACCCAAAACGTCCGTTGGTGATGGCGGGCTGACTTCAGAGCAGCAGGGGTCTGTCCTGAGGTAATTCTACCCTGCCATTCCTGACTGCTTAAGCTTCCCCCGCTGGGAGCCAGAGTTGGCACGAAGTCCCAGGCTGGCTCCGTTGGGGGCCCATCAAACCGTTTTTTAGAGTATGGCTATGGAGTTAAGAGTTTTATACCAGGCAGGTAACAAGACGACTAGAATTGCAGCTGCTCTTTCAGTTCTAGAATCTCGAATCACTCTTGGGAGTGAGAATGCAAAGCGGTCAGTAAAATACCAGCAGTGTATTTATTTTTTTTTAACAATAGATTTAAATATTTTATTTTTCTTGATGATCAGGATCTTTTCTCAGTCTATTCAATTAATTTTACAACACCCAGCAGTGTATTTAGCAGTGACCGCCAAGTGGGCTTTTGTGTCCCATTGCCTTGCTTTTCTTAGTTGAACTCTAGGGAATTTTTTTTTTAAAGTAATCTGTGTTTTCTAAAGTTTTGAATTTGCTGAGTAATTGCTAGGAAGGATTATGAGCCTAATATCTGGAATTGGATGCCAGAATAATGGTTTTCTTTATTTACCTTTTCGTGATTTGAAAGAGAACTAAGATGTGATCTTTTGTGTAGAGAGAAAGCAAGAGGGAAATTATCTGCCATAGAGGCAGGGGGAGGGGTGGGAAGGGGGAGGAATCCTGGGGACATTGGTGATGGAGAGTGTGCACTGGTGGAGGGATGGGTGCTCGATCACTGTGTAACTGAAACTCAAACATGAAAGCTTTGTAACTAGTTCACGGTGATGCCGTTAAAAATATTAATAAAGGGTGGGGCTGGAGCGATAGCACAGCGGGGAGGGCGTTCGCTTTGCACGCAGCCGACCCGGGTTCTATCCCCGGCATCCCATATGGTCCCCCAAGCACCGCCAGGAGTAATTCCTGAGTGCAAAGCCAGGAGTAACCCCTGAGCATTGCTGGGTGTGACCCAAAAAGCAAAAAATATACATATATATTAATAAAGGGGCTGGAGAGATAGCACAGCGGTAGAGCGTTTGCCTTGCACGCGGCCAACCCAGGTTTGATTCCCAGCATCCCATAGGGTCCCCTGAGCACAGCCAGGGGTAATTCCTGAGTGCATGAGCCAGGAGTGGCCTCTGTGCATTGCCAGGTGTGACCCAAAAAAGCAAAAAAAAAAAAAAATATATATATATATATAAATACATCAGATTTCAACTTTTGCTTTTTCTCCTTTTCTCTTACTAACAAGTGTTTCTGGCTCGCTGTGAATCCTAAATTTCCTGGGAACTGTTCTTTATGGAGCTGACTCCAATGAGGGTGCTCCTGGTTTGGTAACAAACGCTCTTCTGTACTGTCTCTCTAGCCCCATGGAAATTGTTGCCAGCTTGAATTCTGAGCAGAAAGTTTTGAACCTTGGGGTAACAAAACTTAAGAAGTATCATCAGCTCTTTATCAGCCAGAGCGTGGGTGCTCGGGCAGCCGGAAGGGACCCCACACTGGCTGCATTTGCGGGGAGTGTCATAGCAGCCTGGCTGGGAGTGCGCTGGGTTTTTTTTTTTTTTTTTCTTGCCACCTGGGATTCGTGCTCCTCTGTCTCGCAATCTGATCGAGGCTAAAGCGTCTCCACCTTCCAGCCCCCGAGTCGGTCTCTTGAGTGGTGGAAATAGAACCCTTCACTTTCCACCCGTCTTGAGCCGCCTCAAAGTCTCGGGTCTGTTTCACCCGGCTCCATTTACCGGCCCAGGAGCGGGAGCTGAGACCCAGCCCTGGTCACTAGGCGGCCCAGGGCCAGCCGCTTCCCCCTTACACTGGGTCGGGCTAGTAATGGCCGCTAGCTTTCTGCTGCCAGTCTGCGGCTCAGATCTTTGCCAGCAGTGGTGCCACCAGCCCTGTGACCCAGCCATACCCTTCCCGCTGTGCCTGGCCAGCGGGCACGGCCCGGGTGCAGGTGGGCCAAAGGACCAGAAAGCTGTGACAGTTCGTCCTGGATGCAAAAAGGCCTGTGGATCAGACTCCTGCACTTTAGTTTTTTGGTTTTTTGTTTGTTTGTTTGTTTGTTTTGCTTTCTGAGTCACACCCGACGATGCACAGGGGTTCCTCCTGGCTCATGCACTCAGGAATCACTCCTGGCGGTGCTCGGGGGACCCTATGGGGTGCTGGGAATCGAACCCGGGTCGACCATGCGCAAGGCAAATGCCCTATCCGCTGTGCTATCGCTCCAGCCTCAAGACTCCTGCACTTTAGGTGGGGAGAAAATGTCTTAGGAAACGAGAATAAGTCCACAGGGCTAGTTTCTTCCTTGCTTGCTCCTTTCTAAAATTAGAGCCTTTGGGTATAGTTGCCTGAGAGAAGAAGCATTTTCCTTTTCCCTCCTAGACTCTGAAAGTGAAGTGTATCACTGTATCTCTGTCATCCCGTTGCTCATCAATTTGCTCGAGCGGGCACCAGTCACGTCTCCATGGTGAGACTTGTTATGACTGTGTTTGGCATCTCGAATACGCCACGGGGAGCTTGCCAGGCTCTGCCATGCGGGCGGGATCCTCTCGATAGCTTGCCGGGCTCTCCGAGAGGGATGGAGGAATCGAACCCGGGTCGGCCGCGTGCAAGGCCAACGCCCTCCCCACTGTGCTATGGCTCCAGCCCCTAAAAGTGAAGTGATGGAGGGGAAATTTCAACGGTGACACAGAGGGGTGCAGGGTCAGGCTCTGGGGACCGCATGCCTGAGGGAGAAACCTTGTCTTTAGCACCGTCACTGTCTGTCCTCACTGTCCAGGGACTAATGATTCTAGTCCCTGTGACAAACTCAACCCCCTATTGAAGAAGAGTAACCAGAGACTTCAAAAAAAAAAAAAAAGCGCCTGGTGTGTACCTAAGGAACCGTATGGAATTCTAAAAGCACCCAATGAGAAAGATGGGGAGTTGTTAGGCTGTTTGCTCACCTAATTAAATAAAAAAACGATCTTTGCCGGCTCAGTTCCGTTTCTAAGAGGCTCCCTTCCCAGGGTGCTGGCTATTTTGTGAGCTGAATACACAGCACCCAGCCTCTGCCGCCCCCCCCCCCCAGCCGCACCCTTATTTCCCTGGAGCTGGGAGTGCGCTAACCTCTGCGATCACCTATTGTTACACGGAAACTCTCCCAGGGGGGCAGAGGCAACTGTTGTCATTCTTGTTTGCCCCTGGGAGCTTGCCAGGGGCCTGAGGCATTGTGGGAAGCAGGTTCTCTACCTCCCACAACAGGTGTCTTTGTCCCGGAGCTCCCGATTTTGACCCACAGCGGGGGCAGCCCCGAATCTGCAGGGCTGAGAAAACTATAAAAGCCAGAGGGGCCTGGTGCCTCACCAGAAAATGGTGTTTCGAGAGAAATCAGCCGCCTTCCGGCGTCGGCAAAGGAACGCGGGAGGCGGGCGGGAGACTCCAGCCCCCCCCTCGGTAAAGTACCTCTGAAATGCTAACAAGGAATGCTTTAAGGTAGGAGCGGCCTTCCACCGCCTCGCCGCCTGCTAATCACTTCATTTTTGCTCAGTTAGTCAGTCAGCCTGAAGATAAATGTGCTGGAATTTTTTTTTCTTTTTAGCAAAAAAATAATGCATAGAAAACAAGGCTGCATTGTATGGGGAAAGGAAGTCAGCACCTTCGCAGTTTCCACTGGGATCAGTTGGAAGCTGTTTTAATCTAGAGGATTTACTTGAAGGCTTGCATTTTCCATTCAAATAAGCTTATTAGACCTGCTGGCATTTCCTGGCAATAGGTATTCCGTGAGCGTGTGTGTGTGTGTGTGTGTGTGTGTGTGTGTGTGTGTGTGTGTGTGTGTGTATTTAATCTAGAAAGCTATAAGTTTTCAAATATATATATGCAGAAGTCTTCAAATATATATATGTATATATATATATATATATATATTCCAGTGAAATAGGGCATTAGCTAAGTGGCTGTGTTATTTATACTTTAAAATAGATGATAACCTCATTCTGAGCTTTTCTGAGAAGTGATAAGAGAACTCCTAATACCAGTATTGGTAATTAGTACTAAACATTCCAACTGGTATTTGCTTGTAGACAAACATTGCCAAATTGATTTCTCATTCCAACAAATATTTCTTGTGGGACGAGAGTGTTATAATATGTAAAAGAGAGCAGCTTAATTGGAAAACTGTTTGGAGAACTCTTAAAAACCTGCCGTCCTCCCCCCTGTTTTTAATTTGCTTATATTTGGGGATTCTGCTTTCATGGGCAGAGTTTCACTCACGGGGTGCAGAAAAAAACTGGGGGCTCCGACGATTCGTCAGTGCATGGCGATTTGCTGATTTGGGTAATTAAAAGAAATTTCTAAGTTTTAAAATAAAAGAGGAAGAAGAGTGTTATCTGTGTGGGAAAATAGTTTAGAAATGAGATCCTTCTGTTGCTTTTTTTTTTTCTTATGTTGCTTTCTGATGAACAACAGAAAACTAAATCTCAAAATTGTTGAAAATATTCGTGTTTTTTTGGTGGGAGAAGGGGAGATTGATTATTACTGATAATAAATTCCCTGTTTCATTGTATATTGTGGCACCTTTTTTTTTTTTTAACAGAAATACTCAGTGGGGGAAAAAGAAACTGTTTTTCATACTTCGGGAGATAATTTCTGACTGCACCAAGAATTCTAAAAACTCTGGAAAGCCAAAGGTTGCCATCTGTTTTCTGTGGTGATGGAAAAAGAAAAAAAAAAACTAACCTTTTTTCCAAGAAGAATCTCCATATAAATAATATTGAAGAAGCTTAAACTGTTCGAGTTTTCTCATTGCCAGGAAACGTGATAGAAATCCAGTTTTCCCCCCTCCCAGTGCTTTTTTGAGTTTTGTTTTCCTTCTAGGATATTCTTTTTCTTTTTTTTTTTAAGAAAACTTCTTTTCTGAAGTTTCAAGAAGATTGCCCCAAACGGCCGTTTCCAGGCCATTTCCAGCCGAGGGGTGAGCGTGCAGGAGGTGTTTACCGCCTATACTTCCTCCACTGATAAGGGACTGGCCTTAGTCTTCTGTCCGGGTGAGTGGCTGAGCCGCCCGCCAAGCCGTCTCTCGCCCCCAGGTGGGTGCCCCTTGGCTCTGGGCAGCTGCAGGCTTTGGCCCCGGACAGTTGCACTGGCGCTGCCGCTCGGGGAAGGTCACCTGGCAAGATGATGGAAGAAATCTCCATTATGGTGGCCTATGACGCCCATGTCTTCAGTCAGTTGCAGGACGAAGACCTCCTGGCCAGCCTGGTGGCCATCAGCAAGCCCCGGCCTCTGGTAGGTGCCGCCTTGCACACCCTCCTGGGGCGGGCTCTGCCTTTCTGAGGCCCGGCCTGCCCGGAATTCCCCACGCGTCGCCGGCTGCTAGTGTGAGAGGAGGGAGGCTGGGGACTGCTCTCAGAGGAAGTCACCATGCCAGTGTCACCCGCTGCTCACGTTGGCTGTTCCTGTCTGTGGTTGCTGGGTTAGGGCTCGCCAGAGCTACGGAGGACTCAGTCTCTTCGGGAGGGGACAGGTTTACCACGGGGCCCTAAGGCCAGTGCTGAGAATTGGCTAAAAGGCAAATAACTGTCAGCGTCTTCATCGCCAAGAGGAACTGTTAGAAAAGAAGCTAGTTTAGATTTTGTATTTGTCACTGTCAGGGTCATTTCGTTGCTCACTGATTTGCTCGAGTGGGCACCAGTCACGTCTCCAGGGTGAGACTTGTTGCTAGTGTTTTTGGCATATCGAATACGCCACGGGGAGCTCTGCCGTGCGGGTTCGATACTCTCGGTAGCTTGCCAGGCTCTCTGAGAGGGGCAGAAGAATCGAACCCGCGTCCGCTGCGTGCAAGGCAAACGCCCTACTGCTGTGCTAATTGTACATTCTTTTTTTTTTTCTTTTTGGGTCACACCCAGCGATGCTCAGGGGTTCCTCCTGGCTCTGCACTCAGGAATTACCCCTGGCGGTGCTCAGGGGACCCTATGGGATGCTGGGAATCGAACCCGGGTCTGTCACGTGCTAGGCAAACACCCTACCCGCCGTGCTATCGCTCCAGCCCCTATTTGTACATTCTTAAATTATTCACCGAAGGGCCTACATCCATGTTCTGGCATGGTAGAAACATGAAGTTCTCGGCAATATTTGCTTTTTCTTCTCTCACGGCTACGGGTTTCAGACATCTGTGATCCGTATGTTTTAAAGAACTTGCGTAGTTCCTGTCGGGAGCTTGAAGACACTGTGAGTAGCAGAGTGAAAGAGGGTATCACTGTACCAAAGGGATGGGAGCGTCCAGCCCCTGCAGGGGGTGTGGAAAGCCCACAAAATCACGTGGGTTTGCTCCGGTACGTGACGGGACATATACGTGGGCTTCTTGTTGGCGTCCGCCGCTCTCTGCGGTATTGCGTGTCCTGCAAGTGATTTTCTAAATATCCAAACAGTCTTTAGCAGAATGCAAAGGCTCCCTGTGGCCCCTCTTTCTTCCTCGGATGAAACCTGCTTTGCAGTCTTACATCATAAGAACCTTAAAAACATAGTATGAGGAAGAGAACACAGGGATTAAGGCCACGTACCTGGCCCCAGATTGCTCCCTGGCACCACATACTGTGCCCGGAGCAATGCCAGCAGTGATCCCAGAGCACTGGCAGGTGTGGCCCCCTAAGCCAAAATAAAACAAAACCAAAAACACCAAACAAAACCCAGAATTTGGTGTTTCCCAGAATAGTAAATTTGTTTTAAATAGGGGGTGATGGCACAGCGGGGAGGGTGTTTGCCTTGCACGTGGCCAACCCGGGTTCGATCCTCGGCATCCCATACAGTCCTCCGAGCACTGCCAGGGGTGATTCCTGAGTGCAGAGCCAGGAGTCAGCCCTGAGCATCGCTGGATGTGACCCAAAAAAGAAAAAAAATCAAGGGGAACTTACAATTCTGAATTTAGAAATTAAAAAGGGGGCCTCATGTCAGCCAGATATAGTGTATTGACCTTGTTCAGATGCTGATTTTGGGGTTTTTGTTTTTGGGGGTTTTTTGGGGTTTTTTTTTTTGCTTTTTGGGTCACACCGGCAATGCACAGGGGTTACTCCTGGCTCTGCACTCAGGAATCACCCCTGGCAGTGCTCAGGGGACCATATGGGATGCTGGGATTCGAACCCGGGTCGGCCACGTGCAAGGCAAACGCCCTACCCGCTGTGCTATTCCTCCAGCCCTTTGTTTGTTTTTTGACCACAACTAGCAGTGCGCAGGCTTACTCCTAACTCTGCACTTAGGGATCACTGCCGGCAATGTTTCGGCGACTCTGTGGGGTACTAGGGATCAAACCTGAGTCGGCCCCATGCGAGGCAAGTGCCCTACCTACTGTACTATCTCTGAAGCCCCTCAGATGCTGATTTCAACAAACAAACAAAAAAGCGGGGCAAGATTGGGGAATTTGGCAACTCAATAGTTGCTGATATTCAGATAATTACTCGATTACCTGGCTAAGTATTCATCTTGTGATTGTCAAGATAAATGATTTCGAGATAGATCACTGAAATAGTTCCATGTGCAAAGATACAGAACAACCCAGTAAAGAAATGTTGGTCATGTGGAAGGATCTAGTCGTGTACAGGCTGGCAACCGTTAGACCTGGCTGACGAGTGCAGAGGAACTCACAATTCAGTTTTGGATGTCCTGCCAGTGCCGTTGAAATAATCCGCTGGACCGTGTGTGTGTGTGTGTGTGTGTGTGTGTGTGTGTGTGTGTGTGTGTACATATATATACAAAGATGGCTAGGAATTGTCTGGCGAAGCTCGTGGTGTAGGCAAGGCAGATAGACGTGCTAGCAGGTGTGCACTACTGGTGGGAACACAGATGTGAATGATTTTTGCACGAGAATTTGTGAAAGAGATGAGAGTTGTTAAAGAGTGGAGGAAGTAGGGCTGGAAAAGTGATGGGGAGCCTCTGGGGGAGCTGCTGTGGACCCCTTAGTAATATCACGCAGGGGTGAAGGTGGGTGGGAGAGTGCCCAACGTTTGAAAGAGGTGAGGCTGAAGGTGAAGAGTGAAAAAGATCGGAATTGGTGGGAGAGACCACGGGAGAAATAAAAGAAGCTCGCATCTTGGTGTTAGGTCTGGGAATGAATGGAAGGATAATCGGTGGCCATGAGGGCGCCACTTAATATGTCTTAACATTGTCAACACAGTGGGAGAAAATGAACTCTTGATGGTAGTGATGTTCGGGTTGAATAAGGTAAAGTAGCATAAGATGCTTTTTTTAAAAATTTTTTTAATTTTTTTTTTTTTATTAATGAGTCACCGTGAGGGTGCAGTTACAGAATTTCGTGCCTGTGTGACAGTCATACAATACTCGAGTACCCATCCCTCCACCAGTGCCCCTTCTTTTTAAAAAAATTTGTTTTTGAGGTCTGGGAAGTCCTTGTAACTAAAATGGAGAAAGTCTGAGTGAGGTGGAGAGAACCTACCTGAGTGCCTTGTTCTTTTTATTGTTGTTGTTTCTTTGGGGGGGGGAGCACATCCGGCGATACCCTGGTGGCTCCTGGCTCTGCACTCAGGAATTAATCCTGGAAGTGCCGGCATCGGGGGACTATATGTGATGCTGGGTCGAACCCAGGCCCACCACATGTAAGGCAAGTGCCTCGTGCTAGCCTATCTCTCCAGCTGTTGTTTCTTTTAGTTTTTAAATAAACGGGGAGTGCTTTCATTTTATTTGTTTGATTTTCGGCCATACCCGGCTGTACTTAGGGGTTACACCCCGCATGATATGCCGGGGTGGTTCCTAGAAGTGCTGGCCAGCCCATGTGCTACTGAGGATTAAACTTGACCTTTTGAATGCAAAGCATGCTGCCCTCCAGCCCTTTTAACTAGCGCTGTGGCCCCGAGTACTTTTGTACTTGCATGTTTTTGCTGTAATATTTGACATTGCTTCTTCGGCTGCCGGGTAATCCCACCAACGGCCAACATCCAGAGACTATAAAAGCAAGCTCCCAGAAGACATCTTATAGCTCCCAGAGGGAGCTCTGGGAGCACCTGGCAAGCTACCGAGAGTTTCCTGCCCCCATGGGAGAGCCTGGCAAGCTCCCTGTGGCGTATTCATATGCCAAAACCAGTAACAATGATGGGTCTCATTCCCCTGACCCTGAAAGAGCCTCCAATGGGGCACCGTTGGGAAGGACGAGCAAAGAGAGGCTGCTAAAATCTCAGGGCTAGGACGAATGGAGACGTTACTGAGACCGCTGGAGAAAATCGACGATCAACGGGATAATGATGATGATGATGATGATGATGATGATGATGATGATGATGATGATGATGAAGAAGAAGAAGAAAAGCAAAAGGACTGGAGCAATAGAACAGTGGGGAGGGCATTTGCCTTGCATGCAGCCGGCCCGGGTTTGATTCCCAGCATCCCATAGGGTCCCCTGAGCACCGCCAGGAGTAATTCCTGAGTGTAGAGCCAGGAGTGAACCCTGTGCGTCACCGGGTGGGACCCAAAAAGAAAAAAAAGTGTAGATTGTATGGCATCCACATGCCAGGCAAGCCCTTATCCCTTGTACCATCTCTCCCCTCACCCCCCACCTCTGTTTAAATATAAGAGATTCTTCCTTTGATTATTCACTGGCTGAAAATACATAGTTTGCATTTGGGTGTGGCTCTTTCCCCCCAAAAAATATTTGGAGGTGGCTGGAGGGTAGGGTGCTTGCCTTGTATGCAACCGAGCTCGGTTGGATTCCCAGCACCCCATAGGGTCCCCCGAGACCACCAGGAATGATCCCTGACTGCAGAGCCAAGAACAGGATCGATAGGTGTGGCCTCCAAACCAAATGTGTATGTATATAGATGAATAGATTGTTTGTTTTGGGGTTACACCTGGATGTATGGTATAATTCAGGGATCACTCCTGGCCGGACTCAGAGGACTATATGGGGTACCAGGGAGGAAGCCCAGGTCGGCTGTGTGCAGGGAAAGAGTCTTAGCAACTGTATCTTTTCTCCACTCCTGTCCCAATATTTTGGTGCCTGTCCATTATCAGCACGGCAGAGCCTGACAAGCTCCCCCAGGCGTATTCGAGATGCCAAAACCAGTCACAATAAGTCTCACCCTGGAGACATGACTGGTGCCCGCTCGAGCAAATCGATGAACAACGGTACGACAGTGCTACAGTGCTGTTATCAGTAAGGGCACGACGGTTAACACACGCTGCATTCCAGAGGAATATACTCAAATCGGGAGTATCTGGTAGAAAGTTCAGAAAGTGAATAAGCCAAATTCCAGGGTTTGCCCTGGCAAGCTTGAATGTTTTGGGTTAAATGTTCATTTACATTCTGTTGAATTATTTCTGCTCATTAATTTATAAAGTGACTGAGGGGATCATTGCTTTCCCAGACACGTTAGGAGAGGCCAGTTATTTTTTTCCTTTCTGGGTCACACCCGGTGATGCACAGGGGTTCCTCCTGGCTCTGCACTCAGGAATTACTCCTGGCGGTGCTCAGAGGACCCTATGGGATGCTGGGAATTGAACCTGGGTTGGCTGCGTGCAAGGCCAAGGCCCTCCCCGCTGTTCTATCACTCCAGCCCCCAGGAGAGGCCAGTTTTATAATATGACAAGCTTTTTCAAGTTAACTGCAGTGTAACCGGGTGGAAATAGAGTGTGTGTTTTCCCAGAGACCTCATAGTTGAGTTAAAGAATCGAAATTAAAAGATCAGGGATCGGGGAAGCAGAGCAAAAGTAGGTAAGGTGTTTGCCTTGCATGCAGTTGACCTGGGTTTGATTCTCTGCATCCCGTATGGGTTCCTAAGCGCCACCAAGTGTGGCCTAAAAAACAAGGGGGGAAAAAAAAAGTTTGGGGTAACATTTGCCGTCATTGGGTCGAAGGAAGTGGAGACATGCCTGTGGATTGGAAGGGGGTGGCAAATTAGGCCTTGAAGCTGCCCGGGGGGGAAGGGGAGGGACTCAGAGGGGGCCTTTGGGGACAGACTTTAAAGTCACATAGTTCGCCATTGACTTTTACATCTGCGCCTTACTTGGAAGGGACTTTAAAAAATATATTTTTAAAAATTAATCAAGGAACTGTGATTCACAGAGCTGTTGACTGCTGGGTGCTAGGCACTCTGTACCTGGGCACCAGTGTGTCACCACCCATGTCGGCTTCCTCCACCAGTGTCCCAGGCCCCCTCCATCCCACCCCTCACCTGCTGGGGCAGGCACATTTCCGGGTTTTCTGTTTGTAGTTCGGATGTTGTGTTTTCCCTGTGGTTGAGTCTGTGCTTTGGGTACCTAGCTTGACTGCTCTCCTCCCACCTCTGGGATTCCGAGCCCGCCCAGTCCTTGTTCCCTTGTTACTTCCCATTGATTTCTCTAAAGTTCATATATCTTTGTCTAAAAAAAAAAAGCCAATGAAGCAGAATTAAAAACAACCTCCCTGGGGGCTGGAGTGATAGCGCAGTGGGTAAGGCATTTGTCTTGCACGCAGCCAACCGCGGTTCGATTCCCAGCATCCCATATGGTCCCCTGAGCACCGCCAGGGGTAATTCCTGAGTGCAGAGCCAGGAGTAACCCCTGTGCATCGCCGGGTGTGACCCAAAAAGCAAAAAAAAAAAAAAAAACAACCTCCCTGGGTGATTTGTGATGTTAAACTGGAATCATTGGAATAATTTAATATGGAATTGAGCAGGGAACACACTTGCTAATTGTCCCCCCCTGTGGCATGGAGAGGGTTATTCAGGTGAGGTGAGGACTGGCTGGGGGGCTTCTCAGGTGAGGGGTGGCTCCCTGCCCTCAGGCCTGGGGAGAGGTGAGGTCTTTGTTCTGAGCTGCAGCAACTGCGTGGCTCTGAGATGCAGGATGGGGACAGGCCCTGGAGATTTCACTCGATGTCCTGGGAGTGGTCACTCCGGCAGAGATCTGGCAGTGGTGGGCAGTGTTTGGGGTGGGCGGGGCCGGGTGGACGTGGACACAGTGCAGGTGAGGTGGCGATGATGCAAATGACGCGGCCAAGTCACACACGTCCCTCGGTCTGTCCAGAGACACAGACAGAAAAGAAGCAGCAACGGACGCACAAGAACGCAAAATCCCAGTGAGCTGGAAGTGACACACTTCCCGCCCTGGGGGTTGGGAATACTTGTGGGGACACGGCTGGGAGTCACCCGGGCTCGATCTCCGGCACCTCAGATGGTCCCCTGAGCATTGCTGGGTGTCGAACAAACCCCACCAAAGTAATGGGGTCAACATAACTCCTTCCGCCTTCTTCCTTTGCCTCCTCCTCCGTCTCCCCTTGTTCCCTTCCCCCACTCCGGGTTGTGCTCAGGGCTTCCTTCTGGGTCTGTGCTCGGGGATCCCCCCCGGGCATGCTCGGGGGACCCTCTGGGATGCCAGAGATGGAATCGCGTCAGGCAAGTGCCCACTTCTGTCATACTGTAGCTTTCCTAGGTCATCGCTGTCCAGCGCTTGGCTGGTCAGTGGGTAGATGTGAATGTTAACGGGAGCAGTTTCCTCAGACTGACACAGTGTGTACCGGGACCCCGGGTGGACATTTTTAGTGACAGGGAGCAAAATGGCAGCTGTGTGCCAGGAAGGGCAGGAGGCTGAGGCGATGACACGAGCCCAGGAGAGGAGAAGCTGCTGGTGGCTCGACTGTGTTGGCACACGCGTTGCACTGAGCATGCCAAACCGAGAGCAGATCAGATGGGGGAAAACAATGCAATTCATCGCTCTCAAAATCTTCCCAGGCTATACATTTCGAACGCTGATCAGAATAAAAACGCCACAGCATAGCCAATTACGCGTCAGCCATATGTCTGAGAAATGTTATTGGAGCCGTTTTGCGCCGTCTCCTGCCTGTTTAGCATGCACACCCATCTCAGTGCAGGACGCGCACCAGCACTGCCTCCTGGGTCTGCCAGCGCTGAGAGGAGCGACCGTTCTCTTCCTCTGCTTCCAAGTCACTCACGACTGGCTCAAACCGGAAAGGGAAGTGTGTGTGTGTGTGTGTGTGTGTCCAGTGCACGGGCCGGGATGGAGATCAGCGCCCATTGGTCACTTTTTTTTTTTTTTTTTTTGCTTTTTGGGTCACACCCGGCAGTGCACAGGGGATACTCCTGGCTCTGAACTCAGGAATCACTCCTGGCGGTGCTCAGGGGACCCTATGGGATGCTGGGAATCGAACCTGGGTCGGCCGAGTGCAAGGCAAACGCCCTCCCCACTGTGCTATTGTTCCAGCCCCCCCATTGGTCAATTTTCACCCACTTGATTTCCCGCTTTCACCCCATATTCCCTCCTGTTTCACTGCCCTGGTGGCCGGCCACCCGCATACCCCTCCAGGTGGACTGTCCCCCAAAGCGGGGCTGCCGCCACTGAGCCACAGTTTGGAGTGCCCCAGCCCTGAGCCCATTTTCCCCTACCTCGTTCCCGTCCAACTCTCGCTGGTTCTCCCGTTGATCTGACCTTTCCAAGCTTGGGGCTTGGCATTCCCCAACTGTGGAATTAGCAGCCCCCTTCTGGACTGCTGCGAGAATAAAACCCGCTACAAAACAGTCACCACAAGTCTCACCATGGAGACCTTACTGGTGCCCGCTTGAGCAAATCGATGAGCAACGGGACGACAGTGCTACAGTGATAGGTCAAGCCCCGCATACATCGTCCGAGATCGGTATTAGGCGTATCTGATTAGGAGCCTTCAAAATCTTGACGTAAAATGACTGTTAGCAGGCCTATAAAAATAAATTTACAGGGGCTGGAGCAATAGCAAAGCAGGTAGGGCATTTGCCTTGCACGCGGCCAACCCGGGTTCAATTCCCAGGATCCCATAGGGTCCCCTGAGCACCGCCAGGAGTAATTCCTGAGTGCAGAGCCAGGAGTGACCCCTGTGCATTGCCAGGTGTGACCTAAAAAGAAAAATAAATAAATAAATTTACAGTCCCCAAAGTATTTCCCCGTGAAGTGGGAGAGCTAATACAGGGTTAAGGTCCTGGAGCCCCCCTGGCTTCCCCCCGCACTCTGGACTCAAGTTACTTCTCCTCCCGGGCAGAGCACTGAACAGCCGGAAGAGGTTCCTGAGCCCCCTGAAACCCACTTGGAAGCACCCCCCTAAGAAACTCACTTGTATCACTTGTCATCCCGTTGATCTTCGGTTTGCTCGGGTGTGTGCCAGTAACGTCTCCATTTGTCCCTGTCGCGTGCTAGTGTAGCCCAATGGTATCTGCTTGCTCCAGGAACATGAAGAGCCTCAAACCGTTCGTTCAGGGTTTTGATGAAGAAGTCTGACCATCTCGTAGGTGGGCGGCCACGCAGTCTTTTGACGTCCGTGGAATCCAGTTGGTAACAGCTCTAGTCCAGCGGTCATCTCTGAATCGCATTACGTGTCCGACCCATCTGATGGGCAGATGGGCCTAAGAAATTAGGCTTGCTAATAAGCAGAAAATCGTCCAGCCACCTTCCATGATGATGATTAGAGCTTTTCTCCATTTAACCCTGTTTTAGGCATCGAGAAATGATCTTTCTATACTTGATAATTGGGTAGGAAGCAACTTGAAGAGCAGTTCCAAAAAAGGTGTTGTCTTTTTTTTTTTCTTTTTGAGTCACACCCAGCAATGCCCAGGGGTTCCTCCTGGCTCTGCACTCAGGAATCACTCCTGGCGGTGCTCAGGGGACCCTATGGGATGCTGGGAATCAACCCAGGTTGGCCGTGTGCAAGGTAGACGCCCTCCCCGCTGTGCAATCACTGCAGTTCCCCAAAACACATTCTAATAATGATGTTCTCTAGGAACTGTTGACCTATATTTATTTTTATGTTCATAAAACAAGAGCTTGTCCAGAATATTTTTTAAAAAAAATTAGTTTGGGGACTGGAGAGATAGTAGAGAGGGGACGGTACTTGCCTTGTGGGCAGCTGGGTTTGACCCCTGACATCCCATGGGTTCCTCGAGCACAGAGCCAAGAGTAACCCCTGAGCATCACCGGGTGGGTATCCAAAAACTACATTCCCCCCAAAAAAACAAATGTTGTTTTAGCACCTATGTTCATATCCAAGTAAATAAACTAACGTCTTTGTTCACTGATCTGCAGGGACGCGCTGAACTCTACTTTAGCTCTGGGAATATAGGTGTGAACTAGAAAAGTGGGTGCATGTCACGAATCCTCACCTGATAAGAGAAGACACAAATATTAGCTGCTGGTAGCACTTGCCCGCCCGTGGGGTGGCATGTGGGGGTGTGAAAAGCGTTTTTAAGGGCTGGAGCGGTAGCACAGCGGTTGGGCATTCGCCTTGCATGCAGCCGACCTGAGTTCGATTCCTCCGCCCCTCTCGGAGAGCCCGGCAAGCTACCGAGAGTATTGAGCCCGCGCGGCAGAGCTTGGCAAGCTCCCCGTGCTGTATTGCATATGCCAAAAACAGTAACAATAAGTAATAGTAACAATAACAGTAACAATAAGTAACAGTAACAATAAGTCTCTCAATGAGAGACGTTACTGGTGCCCGCTCGAGCAAATCAATGAGCAACGGATGACAGTGACAGTGACAGTGGTTGCACAGGTATCTGTGAGATTTGAATAATCCCCCTGAGAAAATCGGGAGGGGTCTCTGGGCAGCCAAGACCACATCGGGGCAAGCCTTCTCCTGAACAACAGGACCCCAGCACAGCTGTGGGGGGGTGCAGTGAGGGCAGGAGAGAGGGCAGAGGGGACATTATGACTTTAGAACTCGGTGAGCCCAGAGGAGGCGTTCCAGTGTTACTCCTAGTTTGTGCTCCTGTTTGGAAAATCTGGTCACCAGGTTTTAGGCTCGGCTCCCGTACCTTTAAGAGAATTATTCCAGAAGCTGTTTTGACATCAGCGACCCACTCCCAAGCCCCAGCTGGGTCTGAAATGAAATTGCAACATTAGACGCAATTTAAAGGCCTTCCATCTGGCTTATAAACAGGATTTGCAACGGAGCAAAAATAGCGCCAGCGCCCTAATTATTGTCCTGCCTTGGTAGGGTTTGGGGGGGAGGGGGAAGGAGATTGACCAGGCCTCCTGCCTGATATTCAGGTCTGCGGGTGCTTGGGCAGGAGAGAAAGGTGATTCAGAAGAAGAGGCATGGAAGGAGACAGACTGACATTTTATTAGATAGCACAGCGGGTAGGGCGTTTGCCTTGCACGAGGCCGACCCAAGTTCGATTCCTCCGTCCCTCTCGGAGAGCCCGGCAAGCTACCGAGAGGATCCCGCCAGCACGGCAGAGCCTGGCAAGCTCCCCATGGCATATTTGATATGCCAAACACAGTCACAACAAGTCTCACCATGGAGACGTTACTGGTGCCCTCTAGAGCAAATCAATGAGCAATGGAGGACAGTACCACAGTGATACAGTATTGTACCTTTAGACATACGTATTTGTTGCCAAATGTATCTGTCCTTTCTTGGAATGGGAATTCTGAACTACAGGGTACTTGCTTGGTTTCAGTTTCCTTAAGAGGGACAAGAAATTGGTCAATTTATGAAGCAAACTAAGAGTTTAAATGATTGCTTTAATCTTTGTAAGAGATTATATAGGTTAGCTTGCAGAGATACAGTTTCTCCATAGCACATGTAGTTTATATTCATAAAACCATATAGTTGGGCCAGAGTGATAGGACAGCAGGGAGGGCGTTAGCCTTGCACGCGGCCAACCCGGGTTCTATCCCCGACATCCCATATGGTCCCCCAATACCACCAGGAGTAATTCCTGAGCACAGAGCCAAGAATAATCCCTGAGTATCCGGGTGGTGACCCAAAAAGCAAAAAATAATGTAAAAAAAAAAGTTAAAAAAAAACACAAAAACAAACCATGATAGTCAGATTTCTTACCAGAAAACGACATGCTTGTTGAAAATACCGTAAAACCTGATTAGAAAGTCAGTTAAATTTGCCAAAGCTCTCTGTTCCCCTTTTTCCCCTTCACTTAGAATTCTGAAGTGTGCTGGCACTTGTGTTTCCTCTCCCTTCCAACAGTAATAAAAGAGAAATCTCCTGCCACTGAAATTTTCTGGCATGCTAATACGGCTAACCGAATCGGATGCATCCTTAGAATAAGCAGAGATGCTCAACAATCCAAAATTCTAATTCGTGTGAGTGTTTGGAGGGTGGGCGGGTGGTTGCTAGAGCAATAGTACAGCACTCTGGGAGCTTGCCTTGCATGTGCCCAGCCTGGGTTCGATTCCTGAAACCTCAGGGTCCCCCTGACTCTCCAGGAGTGGTCCCTGAGCCGTCAGGAGTAAGCCCAGACCAGCACCAGGTGCAGCTCAAAAACCCAAAACCAAATGTATTTTCCCTCGTTGATTGCATTCTAGGGCTGGATCGATAGCACAGTGGGGAGGGCATTGACCTTGCACGCGGCTGACCCAGGTTCGATTCCTCCGCCCTCTCGGAGAGCCCGGCAAGCTACCGAGAGGATCCTGCCCGCACGGCAGAGCCTGGCAAGCTCCCCATGGCGTATTAGAGATGCCAAACACAGTCACAAGTCTCACCATGGAGACGTTACTGGTGTCCACTCGGGCAAATCAATGAGCAACAGGATGACAGTGATACAGTAATACTGAAGTCTGACCTCGGGTTAGCCGGGTTAGCCGGAAAGTTCCCCTGTGCTCTCCAGCTCTCAGACCCGCTTCCGTGAACTTGGTGCCTGGGCTGAAACATCCTTTTATCGCAATTGGCTCTCTCTCCTGGGAGTAGGCAGCTCAACTTCCTTCTCTCAGAACAGACAGGAAATGCATCTTCCATTGAAAGTGTCAGCGCCCTCTGCATATCAATCTAACCGGTCATTGACTTACAGCCTTCACAGAGTCGGAAAAACACAGTGTAAGCCTGTTGCAGGAGATCTAAATGTTTCCCGTGGCCGCTTCTCTGTGATGAGTCGGTGCTGAGAGGAGGCTGGAGTGGCCCCGAATGGGTTTTCTCTCAGAAGAGCAGGGCTGAGGTGGTTCCCACACAAGCTCCAGGCACTGAGCACTGTTGGCTCTTTGTGACTGAGGTTTGGGGGTCAAACACGGGGCTTTCACACATGCCAGGCTAGTGACCAGCTGCTGAGCTGCATTTGGTGCAAGACGGTTCTCAGGGCTGGGCCCAGAGCAGAAACCAAGTGTGGCAGGATCGAGGGCCTTGCCTCGACCCCACCACAAGCCGAACATGGGGTCCAGGCGGGCTGGATCGGAACAGGGAGTGTGGACGGGAGATAGTAGAATCCACTTCCTGTTCTCTCAGCAGGTTTGAAAAAGTGGTGAAAATATTTAAAGGCCACACAAGCCTTTGGTGGTGATAGTATCCCATAAAAAAAGTCACTTGTAAAAAAAACAAACTGGGCTGAAGAGATAGCACAGTGGGTAGGGCGTTTGCCTTGCACACAGCCGACCCGGGTTCGATCCCCGGCATCCCATAGGGTCCCCTGAGCACCGCCAGGGGTAATTCCTGAGTGCAGAGCCAGGAGGAACCCCTGTGCATCGCCGGGTGTGACCCCCCCCCAAAAAAATGTCACTTGTTGGGGCTGGAGCGATAGCACAGCGGGTAGGGTGTTGCTTTTGCACATGGCCAACATGGGTTCGATTCCCAGCATCCCATAGGGGCCCCCAAGCACTGCCAGGAGTAATTCCTGAGTGCAGAGCCAGGAGGAACACCTGTGCATCTCCAGGTGTGACTCAAAAAGAAAAAAAAAAAAGATGTCGCCTGTCATCTCCTTTCAGCAGTCTTCAAGGGGACAGCAGAACTAAACACAATGTAAGCTCCAAGGTCTTATCCGCTCAGGGGTGAGTGTATCTCCCGGTTACTCAGGCTTTTAAAGGACATGGCCAATGGATGGGGCTGGAGCGATAGCACAGCGGGGAGGGCGTTTGCCTTGCATGCGGCCGACCCGGGTTCGATTCCCAGCATCCCATAGGGTCCCCTGAGCACCGCCAGGAGTGATTCCTGAGTGTAGAGCCAGGAGTAACCCTTGTGCATTGCTGGGTGTGACCCAAAAAGAAAAAAAAAAAAGGGCATGGTCATTGACAGTGACCCAGTGAAGCACAGATGAGTGTACTGCAAAATGATAAGGAATTTGCGGGGCCGGAGAGATAGTCCAGCGGAGAGGGTGCTTGCCTGCATGCAGCCGGCCAGGGTTCAATCTCTGGCATCCCAAGTGGTCCTCGAGCCTACTGGTCAGGGGGTTGGGGGCGGGGGACGCCTGAGTGCAGAGCCAGGGGTAAGCCCTGAGCACCCCTGGGTGTGCCCCCCCCCAAATACAGTGATTAGCGGGGCTGGAGCAATAGCACAGTGGGTAGGGCATTTGCCTTGCACGCAGCCGACCCGGGTTCGATTCCCAGCATCCCGTAAGGTCCCCTGAGCACCGCCAGGGATGATTCCGGAGTGCAGAGCCGGGAGTAACCCCTGTGCATCGCCAGGTGTGACCCAAAAAGCAAAAAAAAAAAAATGTAAAGTGATTAGCAATTTGTGCTGAAAAACCTGTCACCGGTGGGTGACCTATTTGGATCAAATTACTTAGCGTTGGCTGAATGACCACCGCTTCAGTGGGCCTGATGTCCGCCAGCTCCAGGCTGGTCACCACAGCGGCTCCAGGCAGTAGGGAAATGTGACCGCAGGGAGAGGCAGATGGGAGCTTCCTGGCCGGCCCCACCCTGGCCCACATTAGATAAGAGGAAGACTAGGATGAAAGAGAACTGACAGTCACGTGGAAGAGAAAGGCTGGATCCTGAGTCACTGTCATCATTGTCATCATTGTCCCCGCCTGTGCTTCCTCTTTGCTTCCGGGGCACACCCAGGGGTGCTCCGGGTTACCCTAGCACGGGCTGGGGGTCACTGGCAGGTGGCTCTGGGGACCGTGCCCTGCCGTGCCAGGGGTCTGCCCTGAGCCCCCCGCATGCAAAGCTGTGCCCCAGTTCTCTCGGCGGCTGTTCTGGTTTGGGGGCCACGCCCGACTGCTCAGGGATCACTCCTGGCCGCGCTCAGGGGGCCATACGGGGTCCTGGGAATCCATCCTTCATCTGCCACATTCAAGGCAAGCGCCTTACTGCTGTTCTGTCTTCGCCAGTGCCCTGGCTCTCATAGTATTATTAATATTAAATATAACTAATAATGGGGCACTGTAGCACTGTTGTCCCATTGTTCATCGATTGGCTCGAGCAGGCGCCAGTCACATCTCCATGGTGAGACTTGTTGTGACTGTGTTTGGCATCTCGAATACACCATGGGGAGCTTGTCAGGCTCTGCCGTGCGGGCGGGATCCTCTTGGTAGCTTGCCGGGCTCTCCGAGAGGGGCAGAGGAATCAAACCCGGGTCGGCCGTGTGCAAGGCCAAAGCCCTCCCCGCTGTGCTATCGCTCCAGTAATTAATAACATTTCATTATATAATATTTACCAAATATAATTCCAGAAATGTAAAGGGTATCATAGCACTCTTCAATTCTAATACATGGACATATTCTTTTTTTTTTTTAACTCGTCTTCATGGCAGCTTCTGTGAGGTTGGTACATTTTTAGGATTATTTTAAAGTTGGCAGAACGGATGCCCAGATTGAGTGACTCTGTCCAAATCCTGGCGCGGGGAGGCCGTCAAAGACAGGGATTGAATACAGCTCCTTGGGCCTTGCACGGGGGAGGGGAGGGGAGAGGGGTGGCCTGTTCAACCTGAAATCTGCCTAAATGCCGCTTCCTTCCGGGTGTACAGCTGTGAGCTACACCTGCGTGTGGGATATGAGCCCGGGGGGCTGGGGGAGGGGGCGAGGGAGGATGTCTCTGCTGCATCTTTCAGGACTTACAAGATTTTTCCTTGTGATGAAGGCTCTTGAAGTTTTATTCTGTTCACAACTCTTGTTTCGCCCCCCACCCCTCAGTTTGACATCACACCCCTCTACTTGTCTTGTCATTGGAAGCGCCTGCCTCCGGATGCTCCGGATGCACATCAGAGACGTGTCCCCTGTCTCTGCCCGTCACCTCTCACTGTCCTGTTTTGTTCTCTGTTCACCAACGCGCTCATTCCGTTAAAGAATCCACAGGTTGGGGCCGGAGCGATAGCACAGCGGGGAGGGCATTGGCCTTGCATGCGGCCGATCCAGGTTCGATTCCCAGCATCCCATAGGGTCCCCCAGGCACCGCCGGGAGTGATTCCTGAGTGCAGAGCCAGGAGTCAGCCCTGAGCATCGCTGGGTGGGACCTCCTCCCCCCTCCAAAAAAAAAAAAAATTCACATGTAGCCACATAGAAGTGAAATTATATTGTATTTCTTTCTTTCTTTTTTTTTTTTTTTTGCTTTTTTTGGGTCACACCCAGCAATGCACAGGGGTCACTCCTGGCTCATGCACTAAGGAATCATCCCTAGCGGTGCTCAGGGGACCATATGGGATGCTGGGATTTGAACCCGGTTCGGCCACGTGCAAGGCAAACGCCCTCCCCGCTGTGCTATCACTCCAGCCCCCTATATTGTATTTATTTCTTGAACTTAGTTCATTTAGCAGAGTGCCCCAGAATCTTTCCTGGTGGCCCCAGATGACAAGAGAGCATTCTTTTTTTTTTTTATGGCTTTATAATCTTTAATACATGTATTCCACATTTTCATTGTCCGTTTATCAACACACACGTAGTTTGTATTGTGTGGCTGTGTCCTGACTTGTACAAATGACATTTTAGTGAAGCTGGGGAGTCAGATTACTCTTCAAACCAGTGCTCACGCTTTCTCAAATAACCGCCCAGAAGGAATTTCTGGGTCACCGGCTAGTTCTAGCTTTAGTTGTTTGAGGACCGGCCAGCCGCCCTTCCCCTCTGTCCAGTGACTATACCGGTTGCCGTTCCTTCCTCTCTCACTGACTGTGTTTTGGGGAGCGGCCGTCCGTGTGAGCAGGTGTATCTGGGTCAGTCGGCCCCTCCCAGATGATTGACGGTGTCCGGTGCCTTTGCATGAAGCCCGCGTCTGGTCTCTTCTTTTTTGTTTTGTTTTGTTTTGTTTTGTTTTGCTTTTTGGGTCCCACCCGTCAATGCTCAGGGCTGACTCCTGGCTCTGCACTCAGGAATCACTCCTGGCGGTGCTCAGGGGACCATATGGGATGCTGGGAATCGAATTGGGGTCGGCCGCGTGCAAGGCAAACGTGCTACCCACTGTGCTATCTCGCCAGCCCCACGCATCTTGTCTCTTCTTTGAGAAAGTGTCTGTCCAGAATCTTCTGCCCCCGGGAGAGTCGGGTCACCTCTGCTACCCAGCGAGAGGAATTCTTTCTCTGGTTTGGATGTTTACCTCAGCAGATGTCACTGGCTGGAATTTTCTCCCACGCGGGAAATGCCATTTCATTTCATTGCTGCCTGCTCTGCCCTGTGGCAACCTTAGAGGCTAAAGGCCTCCCCCTTGCTTACTTTTTCTTTCGCTGCCTCTACAGGCCTCATCTTTTTTTTTTCTTTTTGGGTCACATCCAACGATGCTCAGGGCTGACTCCTGGCTCTGCACTCAGGAATCACTCCTGGCGGTGCTCCGGGGACCCTATGGGATCAGGGTATTGAACCCGGGTTGGCCACATGCAGGGCAAACGCCCTCCCCGCTGTGCTGCCGCTCCATCCCCAGCCTCATCATTTCTCTCCACCATGCCTGGGGTTTTGCTTTATACTCAGTAGTTATTGTGCGAAATATTCCTTGGATTCTGTGCCCCTGTGAGCATTACAGTCATGATCGGTTTTTCGGGGATACTAAGTCTATCATTAGAGTTTTCTTTAATTTTTGCACCAGAGTGAGAGCAAATGTTTAGTCTTTATAATGATCTTTTTTGGTTTTTTGCTTTTTGGGTCACACCCGGCATGCACAGGGGTTACTCCTGGCTCTGCACTCAGGAATCACTCCTGGTGGTGCTCGGGGGACCATATGGGATGCTGGGAATCGAACCCAGGTCGGCCGCATACAAGGCAAACGCCCTCCCTGCTGTGCTATCGCTCCAGCCCCATATAATGATCTTTTTTTTAGCCACACCCAACAGTTCCCGGGGGCTGCTCCCAGCTTGGAGCTCAGGGGCATTCCTGGTCATGTCCAGGGGATAGTGCAGGGCTGGGGAGAGAACCCGGGACCCCTGTCTGCCAAGCCTGCGCCCCGGCCCTTTGGCTGCCTCCCCAGCCCTTAGAGCGACTGGTGGCGCTTCACTCAGATCTTTTCCAACACCAGTGACTTGGATCTTTAAATAAGAGCACTCGGGGCTGGAGCACAGCGGGGAGGGCGTTGGCCTTGCACGCGGCCGACCCAGGTTCGGTTCCCAGCATCCCATAGGGTCCCCTGAGCACCGCCAGGAGTGATTCCTGAGTGCAGAGCCAGGAGTCAGCCCTGAGCGTCGCTGGGTGGGACCCAAAAAGCAATAAATAAATAAATAAATAAATAAGTAAACAAGAGTACTCATGTGAATCCCCGGGGCCCGCGTTTGCCTTGGCTGCTGCGCTTGGAGCGGCCTTCCCTGCGAGCACTTTGCAGTGAGTCCGGGAGCCAGTCAGTAGTTCTGTCTCTGAGTGTCCCTGGCTCAGAGAAGACTCATGCGAATGCAGCCGTCGTCTGGCTGTGGAAAACGGCTGCCATCTGATTTGAATCTTTTTGTTTTTCCTTCCTTCTTTCTTTCTAGCCTATTTATTCAAATGAGTGTGCAAGCACTTTATAGAGTACTGTTTATAGAGTACAAGTTTATAGAGTACTGACTGGTGTCATGGGGAAAAAAAAAGAAACTGCCCAGAAAGTGGAATGCAGCCAGAGTACAGCAGGGAGGGCGTTTGCCTTGTGTGCAGCCTACCCAGGTACCCAGGTTCGATCCCCGGCACCCCCAGCCCACCAAGAGTGATCCTTGAGCACAGATCCAGGAGTAAGCCCCGAGCACTGTACACCCTCCCTAAAAGGGGCAGTTTAGGAGATAAAAAGACACAGACCCAAAGATGTGGCTATGTTAAGATTTGGGGGGGGGCAGAGTGATTAGTACAGGGGGTAGGATGTTTGCCTTGCATGTGGCCGGCCCGGGTTCAAATCCTCCGCCCCCCTCGGAGAGCCTGAGAGGATCCCGCCCACACGGCAGAGCCTGGCAAGCTCCCCGTGGCGTATTCGAGATGCCAAACACAGTCACAACAAGTCTCACCATGGAGACGTGACTAGTGCCCGCTCGAGCAAATCGATGAGCAACGGGACGACAGTGACAGTGACAGTGGCCAACCCAGGTTTCATCTCTGGCATCCCGTATGGTCTCCTGGGAGTAATTCCTGAGTGCAGAGCCAGGAGTGACCCCTGAGCACCAGGTAGGATGCAAAATTTAAAAAAAAAGGAAAGGAATTATTTTATTATTTTTGGACAGTTTCTCAAAGGAAAGACACTGCAAGAAAAGCAGGGTGGTTTTGTTCTCTCTCTCTCTCTCTCTCTCTCTCTCTCTCTCTCTCTCTCTCTCTCACTCTCTCTCACTCTCACTCGCTCGCTCGCTTTGGCTTGTTAATCGTCATGAGAGCCAGCGAGCGAGGGAGCAGACCCCCTGTGCCCCTCGAGAGGAAGGTGGTCGCGCAGACTGACCACTGGCATGGACAGTTCCTCCTGCCCTGCCCGAAGGCCCCAAGCCTAGAGCGAGGTCAGATCTTCCGATAAGGCAGGCTGTTTCCCAGCCTGCGGTGGACACAGTGCAAGGCCTGCCGGGTCGGTGATGTCCAGGGCAGGACAGGGCACCACCTTAATGCTCAGCTCACTCCAGGGTGACATCTGTCGTGTTTCTGTTTGAAGTCAGGCGCCAGCAAGTAAGCACCCAGCTTCCCCATGTCGGGCATCAGCTGGGTCAGCTGTCCTGGAGTCCTGCTTTATCCTTAGGAGTCCTGGCTTAATCCCCGCACAACCTCCCGAGAGCACCAAGCTCACAGGAGCCCCTGAGCACTGCGGCATGTGTCCCCACTGCAAGAAGTTTGGGTAGAGTAACTGTAGAAAGAGCAAAGGCAGGTTCTGTGTTTTTGTTTGTTTTTTTTTTTAATCTCACGGCTGCTTCTCCAGGAAGGGAGCACAAAATGGGGCCCCCAGAGCCACCGGACTCCGCGCCAGGCTGTTTCCACTCGGGACACCCCAGAGGGGGGCGGGTGAGAGCCCTTCCTGCCCCAAGGGACCCAGCCCCGGCAGCTGACCTCCACTACCCAACGGCCACCACGCTCCAGGCCACTTTCCACATACTTGTACAGGGGCTTATGCATGAGTGAACATATTCCTGGACTGTGTCATCATAGAGGGAAATATATATATGTGTGTATATATATATGTATATATATATGTATATATATGTATATATATATGTATATATCTCTCAGAGAGCCCGGCAAGCACCAGTGTATCCTGCCCGCACGGCAGAGCCTGGCAAGCTACCCGTGGTGTATTTGATATACCAAAAACAGTAACAATAACAAATCTCATTCCCCTGACCCTAAAAGAGCCTAAAATCTCAGGATTGGGACAAATGGAGATGTTACTGGCACCCGCTCAAGTAAATCGATGAAGGAATGACAGTGATACAGTGATTTTTTTTTTTTTTTTGTGGTGGGAAGAGGCAGGGGAGCACACCCCGGGATGCTCAGGGATTCTTCCTGGCTCTGCACTCAGGGTCACTCCTGGCAGTGCTGGGGGACCCTAAAGGATGCCCAAGATTGAACCTCCGTCAGCTGCATGCAAGGCAGACGCCCTGCCTGCTATGCTATCTCTCCGCCTCGGAGGGTTCTGGATTTGTTTTTTTTGTTTGCCCTTAGTGCTACTTTAATGCCACTGGTTGTTTGGAATGAAAGGCCGCTCCTGATTTCAGAAAGATAGGGCTTAACCGTTTAAAGGGAAAGGTGACTTGCAAACTGTCATTATCTTTCTGGAACATTCTCTCAAATACATCCACTGTTGATACACACTAGTGTCCAGGGTCGATTTTCCAGGATATTGATCGACAACAGATCTTAAAAAGTGAAAACTAACAGACGTTGTTAGCATACAATTTTTCTAATTAGATAAGAACATTCTCTTTTAATTAATCATTTATTTTTAATTGAATCACAGTGAGATAGAGTTACAAAGTTGTTCGCGGTTGGATTTCAGTCTTGCTGTGTTCCAACACCCATCCCTTCACCACTGTACATTTTCCACCACCAATGACCCCCCACACACAGTTTCCCGTACACCCCCCTCCCTGCTGCCTCTATGGCAGATACTTTTCTTTTTTTTTTTTCTTTTTGGGTCACACCCGGCGATGCACAGAGGTTACTCCTGGCTCTTCACTCAGGTGGTGCTCAGGGGACCCTATGGGATGTCGGGGATCAAACCCCAGTCGGCTATGTGCAAGGCAAACGCCCTCCCCGCTGTCCTGTGGCTTCAGCCACAATGGCAGATACTTTTCTTCTCTCCCTCTCCTCTATCTCTCTCTCTCCTTTTGGGCATTATGGTTTTTCACTCGGGGCACCCCAGAGGGGTCGGATGAGAGCCCTCCCTGCCCCAAGGGTCTCAGCCCCGGCAGCTGACCTCCACTACCCAACCGCCGCCATGATCCAGGTCGCTTTCCACACACTCGGGCCGAGCCTCATGCATGAGTGAGCATATTCACGGCCGCGCAACACATCATAAGACACTCCCTACCCATTTTCCATAAAATCATAGAGGGAAATTATATATATATGCATATACATATACATATACATATACATATACATATACATATACATATGCCTCTCGGAGAGCCCGGCAAGCTACCGAGTATCCCGCCTGCACGGCAGAGCCTGGCAAGCTCCCCGTGGCATATTTGATATGCCAAAAACAGTAACAATAACAGGTAGATCTCATCCCCCTGACCCCAGAAGAGCCTCCAATTGTTGGGAGAGATGAGTAAGGAGAGGCTGCTAAAGTCTCAGGGCTGGGACGAATGGAGACGTTATTGGCGCCTGCTCGAGTAAATCGATGAACAGCAGGATGACAGTGATACAGTGATACAGCAAATATATATTTGCTCAACATCAGTTGCCTTCTACCTTACACTCCATCAAATGTGGCGTGCTACTCTTGGGAGATCAGTGGCATAATGTATAAGATGTCGCGTGGCCGCGCACTCCAGGAATTCTAAAATTTTAATTAGGGTGGTAGAGCTGGAGTTAAATTTTTCCCTGGACGGTGATTTCAGGGTCCGGAGGCATCTCTGCAGCGCGTTGCTCTCTTCGGAGATTTATTTGTGAGTCTCTGCATCATGGCCATTCATGCGTTTATGTGGTGCCCAGAGGCAGTTCCTGGGTGTGGCTGAGAGGGACCCAGAAGCACAGGGGGATGGGGGAGGGGCCCACTCCCAACTCTGTGTGAGCCTGGAGATTTCAGTCACAAGTCCCGTGTGCCTGGGTTTTTCAGCGGATTTGTTGTCACATGTGAGGGTCTTGGGCCAGCCTGTGGAGGTGGCCGTGAGCACGGCAGCGATTGGGTTCTGGAGTTTATGGCTGCCGGGGTTCTCCGAGGTGTCCTGATGAAGTCAGCCTGGCACGAGGTGAGGAGACAGCTCTGCGTGTTGCTCTCTTCCAAGATTTATTTATGAGTCTTGAAACTGAACATTCTTTTTTTTTTTTTTTTTTTTTTTTGGATCTCGCCCAGCGATGCTCAGGGGTTCCTCCTGGCTCTGCACTCAGGAATCACTCCTGGCCGTGCTCAGGGGACCCTATGGGATGCTGGGGATCGAACCCAGGTCGGCTGCATGCCAGGCAAACACCCTCCCCGCTGTGCTGTCATTCCAAACCCCCTGCCATTCTCGTTGCTGGTCTGCAAACAGTTCCTAGCGACAGCTATTGCTCGAGGTGCTTCACAGCTGACAGATGTGGGACAGTGACTTCCTTCTCCATTTGCCCGGAGTGCAAGGACCTAAAATCCAGTGGTTTTCTCGGCTTGTCGGGGTTGCCAAGAAGATCCACCCCGCTTACTCACTGCCTTCACCCGGGGATCCGGGAAGCTCTTGGAGCTTCTGTCAGTAGGGGAACAGGAAGCTGAGACTGTAGTGTAGGTCTACAGTACACTTAGGAAGCCGATCCGTAGTGTAACCAGATGCCCAGCTGAAACCCAGGATGGCAAGGAACGGAACTAAGCATCCATGACCATAGCCAGCTCCTGAGGGTTGCAGTCATCCAAAGACAAACTGATGGAGAAGCTCTTGCCTTGTAAGAATAAAAGTCCTGGGGCTGGAGCGATAGCACAGCGGGGAGGGCGTTTGCCTTGCACGCGGTCGACCCGGGTTCGATTCCCAGCATCCCATATGGTCCCCCGAACACCGCCAGGAGTAATTCCTGAGTGCATGAGCCAGGAGTGACCCCTGTGCATCGCCAGGTGTGACCCAAAGAGAAAAAAAAAAAAAGAATAAAAGTCCTGAGCCATAGTCCAGCGGGGAGGGCACTTCCCTTGCACGGGGCCCACCCGGACATGACCCCAGCACCCCATAGGGTCTCCTGCCCCGCTCCGAGCACCGCCAGGAGTGATCCCTGTGCACAGAGCCTGGAGTCAGCCTTGAGCACTGCCAGGTGTGGCCCAAAAACCAAAAAGAGAGGGGGTGGGGGGAGAATTAAAATGCCAGGAGCTAATGGCAAGGTTGATATTCCAATATCCTAGTTCTAAGCCCTACTTTTGAGTTCTTTGATTAAGGAACGCAGGTCTTCTGGGGTCTTACAGATCGTGCTTTCCGACTGATCCTCTTTCTAGGATTTTCTTTGTGAGGCGTTTTGAGCTGAACAGAAGCCTGCTTCTGTCCTGGCAAGACTTACATGTGCTTTTTTCAAAAAAAAAAAAAAAAGAGAGAGATCCAGGACACAGCTCCTGTTACAGGTTTTACCCACCTAGACCAACCCAGAATTAGTTGTCTCAGCCAACCGGAATATTTATGAGGTGAGGAGGAGTTTTCATATTCACATGCTAGACTCATCTCTGTTCTTCTCTTTGCCTAAAGGTGGGAAAGACCCTGGTTCGTTGCACCGTGAGAGACATCCCCAGTTTAGTTAGAAATAAACAGATAGACCTTAGCCACTGGCGTATTCATATGCCAAAACCAGTAACAATGCTGGGTCTCATTCCCCTGACCCTGAAAGAGCCTCCAATGCGGCACTGTTGGGAAGGACGAGTAAAGAGAGGCTGCTAAAATCTCAGGGCTAGGATGAATGGAGAGGTTACTGAGACCGCTGGAGAAAATCGACGATCAACGGGATGATGATGATGATGATGATGATGATGATGATGATGATGATGATGATGACGACGACGACCTTAGCCATCCATTTTCTGCTTGGTCTCTTAGCCACTCAAGGGAGCTAAAAGATGACGTTTAACTTATACCAGAGGGCATTATTAAATATATTTAACTGGAAAAATCATTTAAATCTGTGGCTATGGCTTCCTAGGTGAGCCTAAAATCCAATGGGAGAAATAGTATGTGAAAGAATGAGAGTCGGAACCGGCCCGTCCTGGGTCGAAGACGCTGCCTTCCCCTCTCTGTCTGGGTTTATCTACATTGTGGAGACTTGTAGATATAAGCTACAGTTAATGTAGATTCAAGTTACAGTTAAAAAGGAACCACCTTCTGGGCTGGAGCAATAGCACATCAGGGAGGGCGTTTGCCTTACATGTGGCCAACCCGGGTTCGATCCCCAGCACCCCAGAGGGTCCCCAAGCACCGCCAGGAGTAATTTCTGAGTGCAGAGCCAGGTGTCAGCCCTGAGAATCACCGGGTGTGACCCCAAAAGAAAGAAAAAAAAAAAGGAACCACCTTCCTTAGACCAACCATGTAGGTTGGCATTTGTCGTTTGTGTACATGATTGCTTGTTCACTCAAGTTTAAAGACACATGTTCTTAAAGCTGGAGCAATAGCACAGTGGGGAGGGTGTTTGCCTTGCACGCGGCCGACCCAGTTTCAATTTCCAGCATCCCATATGGTCCCCTGAGCAGCGCCAGGGGTAATTCCTGAGTGCAGAGCCAGGAGGAACCCCTGTGCATCGCTGGGTGTGGCCCAAGAAGCATAAATAAATAAATAAATAAATCACATGTGGTCCCCCAGCACTGCAATGAATGAGTGATCCCTGAGCACAGAGCCAGGAATAAGTCCTGAGCACTGCCGGGTGGAGCCAAAATTAATAACAAAAAAGACTTGATGGTTTTAAGCAAGAAAAGAGGAACTGGAGTTAAGGGAAGGCCTGGTTTCACTGGTGAAGTGTGCAGAAGCTTCTTTTATAAGGCCGGAATCACTGTACACTTTATAGAGACAGTGTTTCATAAAACTTCCTTGATGATGTTTGCCAGGAAAAAAATGTGCTTGTCAAGAGAGGAAAGAAAACATCTATTCAAAGGATTGGAAACCTGCAGAATTTATTATACCTGTCCTGTATTTGCGTCGTCAGGACTCACCTTAGGTCACGAGAAGTCACGTTTGCTTTTTCCGTGATGAATCTGTATTTACAACCGTCATGAGCTGTTACAGTATAAGTGACATTTACCAAGTCTTAGGGTCTAACCCTTGTGTAGTTAAGGTGAGTGGTGAAGAATGTAAAAGCAGTGACCCTACTTTCTTTATTTAATTTATTGTTTTTTATTGAACCACTGATACAGTTACAGAGCTCTCGTGGTCAGGTTTCAGTCATACAATGTTCCAACACCCGTCCCACCACCAGGGCACATTCCCACATCCCTCCTGCCACCCCCAACACCCTCCCCGCCTGCCTCTGTGTCCAGCACTTTCTCTCTTTTCTCTCTCTCTCTCTCTCTCTCTCTCTCTCTCATTCTCCCTCTCTCTCTGTCTCTCTCCTTCTCTATTCCTCTCTCTCTGTCTCTACCCCTCTCCTCTCCTCTCTCTCTCTCCCTCTCTCTGTCTCCTTCTCTATTCCTCTCTCTGTCTCTACCCCTCTCCTCTCCTCTCTCTCTCTCCCTCTCTCTGTCTCCTTCTCTATTCCTCTCTCTCTGTCTCTACCCCTCTTCTCTCCTCTCTCTCTCTCCCTCTCTCTCCTTCTCTATTCCTCTCTCTCTGTCTCTACCCCCTCCCCTCTTCTCTCTCTCTCTCTCTCTCTCTCTCTCTCTCTCTCTCTCTCTCTCTCTCATTTTGGGCATTATGGCCTGCCATACTGATACCGAGAGGCCATCATGTTTGGTCCTTTGCCCGCTCTCAGCACACATCTCCCATCCCAAGCGGTCCCTTCCAACCATCATTGTCATAATGGCCCTTCCTATATCCCAGCTGCCTCTCCCCCAGCCCTTGAGTCAGGCTTCCAACTGTGGACCATTCATGCTGACCCTTGTTCCTGTTGTCCTTCGGTGTTAGTCTTATCACTGTCACTGTCCTCCCGTTGCTCATTGATTTGCCCAAGCGGGCACCAATTACGTCTCCATGGTGAGACTTGTTGTGACTGTGTTTGGCATCTCGAATACGCCACGGGGAGCTTGCCAGGCTCTGCCGTGCGGGCGGGATCCTCTCGGTAGCTTGCCAGGCTCTCCAAGAGGGGCTGAGGAATCGAACGCAAGTTGGCCGCATGCAAAGCAAACGCCCTACCCGCTGTGCTATCACTCCAGCCCGTTAGTCTTATACTGTATATATATATATATATATATATATATATATATATCACAAATGAATGCAGATATTTTACATTTGTCCTTCACTACCTTTTTTTTTTTCAATTTTATTGAATCACCGTGAGATAGTTACAAGCTTTCACGTTCAGGTTACAATCTCACAATGGTCAAACACCCATCCCTCCACCAGGGCACGTTCCCCACCACCAATATCCCCGATATATCCCCCTTTCCCACCCTCCCCCTGCCCCCATGGCAGACAATAGCCCCCATACTCTCTCTCTACTTTTGGGCATTACGGCTTGCAACACAGACACTGAGAGGTCATCACGTTTGGTCCATTATCTACTTTCAGCACGCATCTCCCATCCCAACTGGTTCCTCCAGCCATCATTTTCTTAGTGATCCCTTCTCTGTTCCATCTGCCTTCTCCCCTCTGCTCGTGAAGCAGGCTTCCAGCTATGGGGCAATCCCCCCGGCCCTTGTATGTACTGTCCTTGCACTACCCAAATTTCTTATAAATTTAATCCTGTTTGGGTTTTTGGGTTTTGTTTTTCTGGGTTGTTTTGTTGTTGTTTGTTTGTTTTTATTTTTGCTTTTTGGGTCACACCCAGCAATGCACAGAGGTTACTCCTGGCTTTGCACTCAGGAATTACTCCTGGCGGTGCCCAGGGGACCCTATGGGATGCTGGGAATCGAATCCGGGTCTGTTGCATGCAAAGTAAACACCCTACCTGCTCTTCTATCACTCCAGCCCCTGTAAATTTAATCTTAAAGCAGGAGCCAGCACCTCTTTAAAATACTAAATGTGGGGCCGGAGCAATCGTACAGCAAGGAAGGCGTTTGCCTTTCCCCCGGCCAAGCTGGGATCGATCCCTGGCATTCCATAGGGTCCCCTGAGCCCCTTCAGGAGTTACTCCTGAGTGCAGAGAGAGGGGTAACTCTTGAGCAACCCCGAGTGTGGCCCAAAATAAACTGTATCACACTGTCACTGTCATATTGTTGCTCATCAATTTGCTCAATCGGGCACCAGTAACATTTCCATGGTGAGACTTGTGACTGTGTTTGGCATCGCGAAGACACCACGGGGAGGTTGCCAGGCTCTGCCGTGCGGGCAGGATCCTCTTGGTAGCTTGCCGGGCTCTCCGAGAGGGACGGAGGAATTGAACCCAGTTCGACCACATGCAAAGCAAGTACCCTCCCCTTTGTGTTATCGCTCCAGTCCAAAATAAATGAACCAAAAAAAAGAAAAAAATACTTGCTGCCTGGTAGTTAGAAACTGTTGGATTGTGTCTGGGTCACAGGTACTTTGCACTAGGTGATAATTCCGGGTACTTTGTACTAGGTGATAAATCAGCCCCAATGCTCGATTCTTTTTTTTTTTTTTCTTTTTTGGGTCCAACCCAGCGATGCTCAGGGCTTCCTCTTGGCTCTGCACTCAGGAATTACTCCTGGCGGTGCTCAGGGGACCATACGGGATGCTGGGAATCGAACCCAGGTCAGCCACGTGCAAGGCAAACACCCTCCCGCTGTGCTATCGCTCCGGGCCCCCCCCCCCCAATGCTAGCCTCTAGATGCCAGCAGAATCGTAGTGGGCTGGCTGTCCTGTCCTGGAGCGCCACCCATTTATTCTCACACCTTATTTTGCAATTAACCATCTAGGGTAAAAGCGCCATGTAGACCCCAAAACACCATCGCAATATTCCTCCCCGTGTGGACGAATGCTCCTGACACCATTTCTGCTGAAAATTTTATGCGATAATGTTCAGGTTTTATATTTCCTGAAACCTGTGTGAGTAGAAGCCAAGAAATAGTGAGCTGTTTGAAATAACAGCCTCTCCCAAAAGTGCGACAGAGTTACATCAGAGATACACTGGGTGGGGCTGGAGCGATAGCACAGCGGGGAGGGCGTTTGCCTTGCACGCGGCTGACCCGGGTTTGATTCCCAGCATCCCATAGGGTCCCCTGAGCACTGCCAGGAGTAACCCCTGTGCATCGCTGGGTGTGACCCAAAAAGAAAAAAAAAAAAGAGAGATACACTGGGTTATGGACATATTAAAAAGCATGGTGGGGCTGGAGCGATAGCACAGCGGGGAGGGCGTTTGCCTTGCATGCGGCCGACCGGGGTTCGATTCCCAGCATCCCCTAGGGTCCCCCGAGCACCTCCAGGAATAATTCCTGAGTGCAGAGCCAGGAGTAACCCCTGAGCATCGCCGGGTGGGACCCAAAAAAGCCAAAAAAAAAAAGGATGGTGGTTTGTTTTTCTTTTTCATTCCCACTCTCGCCTTGGAGTGTGCCTTGGTAATGGCATTAGTGTCAGGTTATTGATTGGGAAAATATTTCTCTCAGACGGAAAGCCCCTAACAGGCTTCTCTGAATGAATCATATCACTCGTGTGCATCCTGAGGGCTTGCATCAGAGGAAACAGGATTCCCTTTCGCACGCCCTGGCCTGGCCTGGCCAATCACTGCAGAGAAAGGGGCGCATCCTTCAGCCCTGGGAGCTGGAAAGATCCGGGAGCAGTCCTGTGTGCTCGGTCATCACTGTTCTTATTCCAGGGGCAGTCCCCTGGTCGAGTGGTTTCTTTTTTTTTTGCTTTTTGGGTCACACCTGGCAATGCACAGGGGTTCCTCCTGGCTCTGCACTCAGGAATCACCCCTGGCAGTGCTCAGGGGACCCTATGGGATGCTGGGAATTGAACCTGGGTCAGCCGCGTGCAAGGCCAACGCCTTACCCGCTGTGCTACCGCTCCAGCCCCTCATTTATGCTCATTTTATTATTAATTTTGTTTTCTTTTGGGGGCACACCCAGCGATGCTCAGGGGTTCCTCCTGGCTCTGCACTCAGGAATTACTCCTGGCGGTGCTCAAGGGACCCTATGGGATGCTGGGAATCGAACCCAGGTCGGCCTCTTGCAAGGCAAACGCCCTCCCCGCTGTGCTATCGATCCAGTCCCCGGTTTTATTAGTTTGATGCCACACCCAGCAGTGCTCAAGGATCATCCCAGGTGGTGCTCAGGGGACCATACGTGATTCTGGGGATCAAACCCAGGTGGGGGGAGGGGGCTGGAGTGATAGCACAGCGGGTAGGGAGTTTGCCTTGCACGAGGCCGACCCAGGTTCGATTCCCAGCATCCCATAGGGTCCCCTGAGCACGGCCAGGGGTAATTCCTGAGTGCAGAGCCAGGAGTGACCCCTGAGCATTGCTGGGTGTGACCCAAAAAGCAAAAAAAAAAAAAAAAAAAAAAACAACCACAAACCCAGGTTGGCCGCATGCAAGGCAAGTGCCTTACCCACTGTGCTATTTCTCTAGTCCAACCTTTCCTAAATGGAATATGTCAAAGCAGACCACTGGGTCCGTAGCAAGAACTTAATACCCCAGCCTGGTGCCAGTGGCAGTGTAGCAGAGGCCAGAAAGGGGTTGCTCAGGGGCCCGCGTGTGAACAAACCCCTGACCTCCGACACTCTCTCTCGTCCCAAACCACTGAGCCTTAGCCCTTGACTCAAGCGTGCTCTTCTAGAAAGCTCTTCGACACGAGGCAGAAGGGGCGGGCTGCTCTTGAAGCAATAGGTTGTTTCACTTCTAATAATTCGAGATGATTTTTCTCTTAATTAAAAACTACAAGCTAAAGAGATTAATCTCTTCCCCTGGAAAAGCCCGGTATGACAGCCCCTCGAAGGAAATCCATTTTGTCCAGAATGTATGAAACTCTATCTGTAGCGTCGGCTTCCTCTGCTGAGCCCACAAACGGCAGCTCCCCGGCACCCCCTCAGCCTGATGCGCCCGTCACAGGGGTGCGCCCTCGACCCCCCTCTCCACACACACACACACACACACACACACACACACACACACACACACACACACACACCCCACAAGGTAAATAAGCCCGGAAGGTTTCCTAGCAACGCGTTGTTCTGGAGCCGAATAAGAGGCAGCCGCCCATCCCGGGGTCCCAGCCAGATGGGGGAGGAGGACGAGCCTAGGGGGGTGTTTAATGCATTTCTGGAAAATTCACTTTGAAATCATCTTCTTAACATAAGCAACAAGATCGACTTTATACTCTTAATGTGTTTTTGGTTTTGTTTTTATTTTTTGCTTTTTGGGTCACACCCGGTGATGCTCAGGGGTTACTCCTGGGTCTGCACTCAGGAATTACTCCTAGCGGTGCTCAGGGGACCCTATGGGATGCTGGGAATCGAACCCGGGTCGGCCGAGTGCAAGGCCAACGCCCTCCCCGCTGTGCTATCGCTCCAGCCCCACTCTTAATGTGTTTTTTTTAAAAAATAGTCTCATTACTAGTCTTTATATATATGTATACATATATATATAAAGCCATATATATTTCTGGATATATATATGGACTGGAGCGATAGCACAGCAGGGAGGGCATTGGCCTTGCACGCGGCCGACCCGGGTTCAATTCCTCCGTCCCTCTCGGAGAGCCCGGCAAGCTACTGAGAGGATCCCACCCGCATGGCAGAGCCTGGCAAAGCTTCCTGTGGCGTATTCGAGATGCCAAACACAGTCACAACAAGTCTCACCATGGAGACGTGACTGGCGCCCGCTCGAGCAAATCCATGAGCAACAGAACGACAGTGCTATAGTGCTCTCTCTCTCTCTCTCTCTCACTCTCTCTCTCTCTATATATATATATATACACATATATATATAAAGCCATATATATTTCTGGACAAAACTGATTTCATTTTAGGGACTATAATACTGGGCTTTTTCTTACCAGAAAAAAGAAATTAACCCCTTTAGCTTGTAGTTTTAATTAAAAGAACAGAAAATCAGTTATTAGACTAGAAACAACCTCTCCACGAGCAGTTTAGCCCTTCCCCTGTGCTAAACAGCTTGATGTAAGCGTGCACTTGAATAAAGTAACTATATCATACGTGTGCGTATATGTATTACATATGTAGGCATCAATTTTAAAAGAAATTCTCCCAAAACCAGCGTGCAGTGTGTAATTGGTAAATGGGTCCATCTCAGAACCATCTGGAAAGTTCTTCCCCGCAGCTCTGGGCTGGAACCCCTGGGTGGGCGGCCCCGTCCTGGGCTGGCCACATCCTCCACATCTCTCATCTCCAGGGCGGCCCCGGTGGCGACCCTCCGAGTCGCCGGGAGAAGCAAGCCAGCGGGTGTGAGGCCCCAGCCAAGCTGAGACGTGGTGCTCTGTTGCATCCGCACGTACCGCATCCCCCCTCCCGATTACTCAGGGCGGGCGAGGGGCGCTTCTCTCCCCGCTGCTGCAGTCCTGGAAGGAAAGGGCGGGAGTGACCTTCTCAGGACAGTATTGGGCAGGGGGCTGCAAGGCAGTCCTGACTTCCATCCACGGAGGGTGAGAGTCCACAGCCAGGTGGACGTAGGGGGCGTGGCCTCTGCAGCAGCTGAGCACAGGAAGGGAGTAGCCCAGCCCTGAGCGATCCGGGTGGGAGGGGAGGTGCGGGCCGTTAGCCTGAGCTGGGGATCAGCCTGCCACCGCCTTGGGGTTAAGCACGAGCTCAGTCTTCCCGAGGATCCAAGCTCTCCTGTCTCCCGGACCCTCATGTCAGTATACGCCAGCATCACACCAGGGCCCCAGAGGGGCCAACTGCCTGCTCTGCCCAGCGGGAGGTACCAGTCGCTCTGGCTGCCTTTTGTTCTCTCTTTCACGTGCGTTTGCATCCTCTCCAAAGACCACATTTGGGGAACTAGTCTGTTCCGGGCTTTCTGTGGCCCGGCGACATTGGCTGCAACATGACGGGTTTTCAAGGGTCTTCCACACGGTCTTGCTTCGGGAATTCAGCAAAATTCTTTTTTTCCTCTGAGTAGGCATATTAAAGCTAATCAGAGTATTTGTTACTCGGATTTGGTTTGTTTTTCTTTTTTGGGGGGCGGGGTTCTTTATACCTGGCGATGCTCAGGGGTTACTTCTGGCTCTGCACTCAGGGATGACTCCTGGTGGTGTTCAGAGACCATATGGGATGCCGGGGATTGAACCCAGATCGGCTGCATGCAAGGCACAGACCCTGTCTCTCCAACTTATTGGTTTGTTTTTCTTTTGAATTTTGCATCACACCGGCGATGCTCAAGGGTTGCTCCTGGCTCTGCACTCAGGGGTCACTCCCGGTAGGATTCAGGGGCTCAGGGGTTCAGGGAATCCTGTGGGGTGCCGGGAGCATCCTCAGGACGGCTGCCTGCAAAGCAAATCCTCCCCCTTGCTATAGCTCTGATCTTTCGGTTTAGTCACTGTCACTGTCACTGTCCTCCCATTGCTCATCGATTTGCTTGAGTGGGCACCAGTCACGTCTCCATGGTGAGACTTGTTGTGACTGTGTTTGGCATATCCAATACGCCATGGGGAGCTTGCCAGGCTCTGCCACGCGGGCAGGATCCTCTCGATAGCTTGCCGGGCTCTCCGAGAGGGATGGAGGAATCGAACCCGGGTTGGCAGCATGCAAGGCAAAGGCCCTACCCTCTGTGCTATCGCTCCAGCCCTGCAGCCCAGTAAATTTTATAAATGAGTTGTTTTCATTTTCATAATGGTGAAATGCACTAACTAGTGTGTTTTACTTAAATTTAATGAACCACATTAGTAGCACTGTAAAATAAATTGAGTTTTAGGGGGGCAACAAACCAGCACATACCAGCAATGCTGTCGCACGTGGCAGGCGAACTTTGGTTTGAAGATGAGATCGCGCGCGTTCAGGGTGGTATGGCTGTAGAAGAACCACCGTTTGCTTCTGCCTCACTAGCAGAGAGAATTGAGCCCCTGAGAATCAGATACATGCCGGTTGTTTAGGACTGGAGCGATAGCACAGCGGGGAGGGTGTTTACCTTGCACGCGACCGACCTGCGTTCGATTTCTCCATCCTTCTTGGAGAGCCCAGCAAGCTACTGAGAGTATCCACCCGCACGGCAGAGCCTGGCAAGCTCCCCGTGGCGTATTCGAGATGCCAAACACAGTCACAACAAGTCTCACCATGACACATGACTGGTGCCCACTCGAGCACATCGATGAGCAACGGGACGACAGTGCTACAGTGATTTTGGCTTTTGGGCGATGCTCAGGGTTGACTCCCAACTCTGCACTCAGGAATCACTCCTGGCAGTGCTCAGGGACCCTATGGGATGCTGGGGATTAAGCCCAGGTTGGCCATGTGCAAGGCAAACGCCCTCCCTGCTGTGCTATCGCTCAGACCTCCCTCGTCCGACACATGTTGTTTGGACTTTCACTGAACCTCGCCGCAGCGCCCTGCTCTCGAATCGCATCGAGAGGGTTCTTTGCACTGGGTTTGTCCTGCTGGGCTGTCAGGAGTGTGTCCGGCTGGGGATTTCACGGTCTCTGCTTGCTGACACGCTTTCCCTCTAATGCCTTCCAGGTTCCAACCAAGAAGCTAAAGAAATATGAGAAAGAATACCAGGCCCTGCGGGAGAGCCAAATGCAGCAGGAAGACCCCATGGACAGATACAAGGTGAGTCCGGCGACCCACTCGGCCCCCCCTCTGCGCCTCCTCATCTGGCCTGACCCCCTGTGTCTGTGCTAAGTGTCCAGGTGTGTGCACGTGGCAGGAGACCCCCCCCGGGTGGCCAGCCGTCAACCATAATATTTCTTTTCTTTCAGTTTGTATATTTGTAGGTCTCTCCTCCACCATGTTGCCTTTAGCCTGAGACTCTTCATCCGAAGCTCAGAGAGGGGGAAAAAAAAAAAAAGAAAGTGGCTCTCGACTACTTTCAAAAATGAGGAAAAAAAAAAAAAAGGCAAAGTACTGTGTTAGCGGTTCACAGTCCCAGCCAGAGACTTTTAGAAGGAGAGAACTCTTTGCAAGACGGGCGCCAGAATGTTCCAGACTTGACCCGTGTCTGTGGCACCTGTTCACAGAAACAAACGCGTTCTGAAAGCAAAATAAAAGGCGCAAAGGTCTGTGGAGCACAGCGGTGGTGTTTGTCCTGACCTTTCTTTCCCCCCAGTCTCCGAGTGCTTGACTGAGTCTGCAGTTTCAGATGACTCCTGTGTACTGTGACCCCGGGAACTGTCATCAGTTCACTGCATTCAGAAAGGTGGAGGGGCTGTGTAATTAAGCGAGATTATTCCCAGAGTCCAGTGCGGGTGGACGTGACCCTTGTGTGGTTCCTCCCCCAGCTTCTTCCCTGATCTCCTTCCTACTCCTCCCTGTGCGGCTTATAAAACTAGCTAAAGAGCCAGGAGACCCACCAGACTATTGCGTTCAGTCCCTACGGGCACAAAATAAGGTTCGCAGCGAATTTCTTTATTTTGTTTTGGCTTTTCTTTTGAAGCTCATTTCTCCCCCATCATTCTCTTAATAAAAGCAACTTCCCAGGGCCGGAGCGATAGCACAGCGGGGAGGCCTTGCATGCAGCCAACCCAGATTCGATCCCCAGCATCTCATAGGGTCCCCCGAACATGGCCAGGAGTAATTCCTGAGTGTAGAGCCAGGCCAGGGCCCCTCGGAGGGGATGGGCTCCAGCTTCCCTCCCCACCCCAAACAGAGTTCCCGGCTGCCGAAGACCATCGGAACCTAGCTACAGCCATGCTGGAGGCCTCTCTCCACACGTTTGGACAGGCCTCGTGCATGAAGGTACCGGCAGAGGAACCCAGGTGTGTGTAATCCCATCAACGGCCAATGTCCAGAGAGAGACTTAAAAGCAAGCTCTCCCTGGGAATCGAACTCGGGTCGGCCATGTGCGAGGCAAACGCCCTCCCTGCTGTGCTATCACTCCAACCCCTACAAAGCGATCTTAGGAGGTTTTTCATGTGCTGCTATTTATCTTGGGCATGGCACTGTGAGCAAGGACTATTGCAGGAGCCCAGAGAGAGAATTAAAGACCCGCTCGTGCGCACTCTGTGGCCACACTAAACCACTGCCACGTTTTAGGAAGATTCTTCACGTGCGAATTTCATTTCAGCCCCTTCCTAGAGAGCCAAGAGAAGTGTCCCAAAGAGACATGATAACCCACCATCTTTCCCGAACCCCAAGTTACTACTGAGATACTGTGCACAGTTCATTCCTCTGGAAGGGAGACCTTCCCCTCCGAGTTGGCGCTTACGAAAGACCATTGGCCCCAGGTATCGGGTACTTTCAGGGCAGAGATCTACGTAAGCAGGCATTGCTTTTCTTTTCTGTGCTGTTTTAAAATATATGCGTTTCTGGGGCTGGAGCAATAGCACAGTGGGGAGGGCGTTTGCCTTGCACATGGCCGACCTGGGTTCAATTCCCAGCATCCCATAGGGTCCCCTGAGTATCCAGGGGTAGTTCCTGAGTGCAGAGCCAGGAGTAACCCCTGTGTATCGCCGGGTGTGACCCAAAAATAAAATAAAATAAAATAAATGCGTTATACATACACGCATGTGTAAGCATGTAGACAGTCATGTGCTGCCTGACCTAGACACTCCATATTTGAAGTTCAGTGAGGACTAAAATTCCTGCTTATTTTGGTTTGTGGGCCTATTTGATTTCAGTAAGATACAGGTTTGGTTGGGTTAAAACATCATATCCATTTGCACTCTCTGACAAGTCCCCATGAAACACACGGATAAGTGTAGTTCTCTTTGTACAGGGGTAAGTGTAGTTCTTTTCAGTACATTTTTAAGATGTAGTAGCCAATTCTTATTCATCATTTACCAGTTTTGTAGATATTAATACTTCCAGAGATATTTAGGGCATACGCTTCCCCTGTGGGGGTCCAGTCCTGATTCCCAGCAACCCCCTCAGACAGACAAGGGGTAGCCCTGAGCACCTCAGGGGGTGGCCCCCCCAAATTAACCAAAAGCAGTATTTTCTGTTTAAAGAAGTAGTTATTCGGGCTGGAGCAATAGCACAGCAGGTAGGGTGTTTGCCTTGCACGTGGCCTGCCCGGGTTCGATTCCCAGCATCCCATAGTGTCCCCTGAGCACCGCCGGGGGTAATTCCTGAGTGCAGAGCCAGGAGGAACCCCTGTGCATTGCTCAGTGTGACCAAAAAAAAAAAAAAAAGTACTTATTTCCTTTTGGAAACATTAAGTTTCCTGCAATGTGCAATTTATTGAGTCACCTTTTTAAGAATTGCAGCCTTCACCTGCGTCTAGGAGGTGGTGTGCTGTTCTTGTTTAATTAAAGAATCGCTTGCACAAATGTGGGTTAAGGCTTACAGAGTACGGTTAATTAAGTCCCAGAGCATAACGAAGGTTGTGTTAATATCTGTTCTAGAGGGAAACTCCAAGACGGAATCGGAAATGCATAAATTCTCTTGGGTTTGGGACACACAGACGGTATCATATACGTAATTTCTAATTGAGGGATCTCGTCCGTGTTCAGAATAATTAAATTTGGAATGTTGAACTTTTTTCCTTGAGGTTAGACAGATTTTTCCCAGACGTAATTCAAGTAGAAGGAAAATGATTTTTCTAAGTTTATCGTTCCTCTTTGCACAGACTAATTTTTGTAAACCAGGTGTCCCAACATAGAATTCAAAACCCAGGTATTTATGTATAGTAAAAACAATACAAATGAAATATTTACAGTAAAACCTGTTTATACTTGTGTTATTGCCATTTTTCCATTTGTAATGGAGTCAGTCAGATGATCTCATTTTGTGTGTAATGTGACACGTGATTATATTTAAAACATGTTGAGCAGATTCTTAACTAGGAAAGAGATGGGGCTGGAGCGATAGCACAGCAGGGAGGGCGTTTGCCTTGCACACGGCCGACCCAGATTCAGTTCCCAGCATCCCACAGGGTTCCCTGAGCACCCGCCAGGGGTAATTCCTGAGTGCACGAGCCAGGAGGAACCCCTGTGCATTACCGGGTGTGACCCAAAAAGAAAAAAAAAAGAAGAAAAGAAAAGAGAAAGTTCCCCTTTGACCTTTCAGTTTGGGGCCCTTCTTTCCCCAGGGAAGAAGTGATTGGACCTCTGAAAACGTTATTCTGCCAAAAGACCAGACTTACATTTTATTGTTTTACCATAGCCACAAAGGCTGTTGCTGGCTTCTGGGAATAATGATGTTACGAAACGATGTGTTTTTATGACAAGCAAGAGACAGGCCAGTGAGCCCTGGGGCAAGTGGTGACAAGTGTCAGGTGATGGAACTGGTTGAGGCGATGATGGTTGGTTTCCGGTGTTGCTGGTAGGGTTGGTTCTACTCGGCACGCCAGGGCATTCGACACCCACTAAGAATTTCTAAGGATGTTCAGTGTCTTCAAAATTCGTTCCCCTCCCCCCGCCAAATTGTCTTCGATTATTAGTAAGTTATGTTTCTGGTCAGTGCAGTGTGCCTGAGCGAATTATGTACCTCGAATTATGTACTTAGCTCCCACGTTTCTCCATCATCCATCACCCCGTGCTTTCTCAGAGTCTAGCAAACTCTGGGCCCAGGGGAGAAGGTTTTTATTTATTTATTTATTTATTTATTTATTTATGGCTTTTTGGGTCACGCCCGGCAATGCACAGGGGTAAAGTTACTCTTGGTTACTCAGGAATCACTCCTGGCATGCTCAAGTGACCCCTATGGGATGCTGGGAATCGAACCCGGGTCGGCCGCATGTAAGGCAAACGCCCTCCCCGTTGTGCTCTCGCTCCAGCACTCCCAGGGGAGAAGGTTTTGGTGGCATCCGGCCACACACTTATGTTTGCTTCTTGACAGACATTTGACAAGCCAAACTTTTTACTGTTTTGCAATGACAGGGACAAAGCGAGGTTATTTCAGCCACAGCCTCAAGCCCTAAAATATTTGCTCGGTGGCCCCTTACCGAAAGTTTGCTGGGAATGCCAGAGCCTCCAGTATGGCCTGAGCCCCGCCAGGAGAGATTGCTGAGAATCACCAGGTGTGACTCCAAGACCAACAAACAGGGACTGGAGCCATAGCACAGCGGGGAAGGGATTTGCCTTGCATGTGGCCGACCCGGGTTCGATCTCCAGCATCCCATAGGGTCCTCCGAGCACCGCCAGGAGTGATTCCTGAGTGCAGAGCCAGGAGTAACCCCTGTGCATCGCAGGGTGGGACCCAAAAAGCAAACAAAAAAAAGAGAGATTTCAGCTACCCACTTTTTCTTTTTTGAGCTTTCACGTAGACATTTAAACATTTCATGTGTAATCATTTGTCTGTGGAATGTCGAAAAACTGTTGAGATCATGATGAGTAATGAACCTTTCAGAAGAGGTACCCGACAAAGAGAGAACTTTGCTGGCAAAACGCTCTAGGTCTTTATCAGGTTTTGTTTTGTTTTGTTTTGTTTTTTTCTCTTTGGGTCACACCCGGCAATGCTCAGGGGTTCCTCCTGGCTCTGCACTCAGGAATTAGCCCTGGCGGTGCTCAGGGGACCCTATGGGATGCTGGGAATCGAACCCGGGTCGGCCGCGTACAAGGCACCGCCCTCCCCGCTGTGCTCTCGCTCCAGCCCCAACACTCTAGGTCTTTAGGAACATTTTTCCTTCTGATCCTTTAAAAGCCCGTTTACAAGGTTTTTTTTTTTGGTTTTTGGGTCACACCCGGCGATGCACAGGGGTCACTCCTGGCTCTGCACTCAGGAATCACCCCTGGCGGTGCTCAGGGGACCATATGGGATGCTGGGATTCGAACCCGGGTCGGCCGCGTGAAAGGCAAACGCCCTACCCGCTGTGCTATCGCTCCAGCCCCCAGCCCGTTTACAAGGTTTAAAAACACTGCAGCCTCTGACACAGCCCAAACACTGAGCTTCTAATCCACCCCTCCCCTGTCCCTTTTTCCTTCAAGACTTCGTGTCCTTTCTATGGACTGCCAGTTCTTACTTCCCGCCTCCCTGCTCTTGGAACAAATGACGTTCTCCATCCTTTGGAGGGTTTTTCTGGTGCCTGAGTAGAGCCAGCCTGGTGGAAGGAAGTTCCCTGCACCAGCGTTAGTAACGCGACACAAACAGCCCAGAGCGTTGCTCACGTCCACACCCAGCGTTTTTCCCTCCCGCAGCCGGGAGGGCCAGGGTGCTTCCGAGTGGAGACATGCCCTCTGGCTTTCTTTCTGCTGAAAGAAAACTGCCCGTCCCCGAGAGGAGAGTCGGTGCGTCCCACTGTGTCCGGGAAGTCCCAGCAGAACCGAACTAGCATTAACAAGTGTCTGTTCCTGTTGTCGCCTGGATGTTTTAGGAGGTGTGCGGTTTCGTTGGAGGTTCTTTTTTTAAAAAAAAAAAAAAAAAAGTTGTCTCTATGATTGAGAACGCTAGTGAGTCTGTGACTTTTGAGGAGGTAAGTTTTGAATCTGTGTCTGTGTGTGTATCTGCGTCTGTCTCTGAAAATGCAGTATTCTCCTCCCAAAGGGACCAACGCCCCTTCCCCAGTTCAGGCCGTGTCACTTGGGTGCCAGGTTTTGTTTTTTGTTTCTTTTTTTTTCAAAGCGACATTGAGGGCTTTTTGTTGTTGTTGTTGTTGTTGTTTTTTTGCTTTTTGCTTTTTGGGTCACACCCGGTGATGCTCAGGGGTTACTCCCGGCTCTGCACTCAGGAATCACCCCTGGCGGTGCTCAGGGGACCCTCTGGGATGCTGGGAATCAAACCCGGGTCGGCCGCATGCAAGGCAAATGCCCTCCCCGCTGTGCTATGGCTCCAGCCCCAACGACGTTGAGTTTTAAGGCTGATGTCGCATGGTCCCCAGATGTCTTTGCCTTAAGGTCTAGGAGGCGTTTGCCTCTCAGGGCTTAGGGTAAGTGACTGTCCCCTCCCTGTCGGTCGCTGAGGTTCCGGGCTGACCTTCCCTCTCTCTAGGCAGCCCTTGCTGGAATTCCTAAATGGGCCTTTTTCCAGCCCCCCGTCGGACCCCTCTCACCCCGTCCTAGCAGAAACGCAAACTTGCTTCAGTTCATCCCTTTGGGAATCTTCTTCTCCTCTGGACAGGCTGGAAAAGAGCCAGACCGGTGTCTGACTAACCCTTGGGAAGGGTGGGGAGGCGGTTCTAGAACATTCCCCCGGGGTGGGGGGTGTGCTAAGGGCTCCTGTTCGCCCGAAGCCCCGACTTTGGGGGAGGATACTGCATTTCGGCCTGTGGCTGGCTTCTCTGTGTCTGAGTTTGAGCAGAAGCAGGGCGACCCCCCACCCCACCCCCCCAGCTGCTTGCTTTGCAGAGACGACTGAAGCTTCCTGCTAAAGCAAACGCCAGCAGCCAGGCCCCGGGGTGGGGGTGGGGGGCTTTCTAGACACCCTGTTCCACTTAGGGTCCCCGTCTCTGTGTCTGTAAGGGAAGCTTCCGGCTGCCAGGGCCCAGGGGCCACGGTCCTGAGGATGTAAATTCGGCCGAGTCCCCCTGGTCCTGTTAAATAGCCTTGGCTTGGTAGAGAAGGAAGCGACGGTTCACTGAGTGGGCAGGCGGGGGGCGGGCTTGGGTCTGGGTAGGACAGCGTCTTGGATGCCCGCCCACCTGGTACATTTTCAGACACTTTGGCCCAGGTCCCTCAAATGGTACTGCATGCCTTTAGGTTGTAGAGGGGAACTCAGGATACTGCGCTCACATCCGTCGCTATCACCCGAGAAGCTGGTGGCCGCCGTGTTCTCCCTTGTGACGAATTAGCCTCCCACAGTGTGGGAGCACTTATGCCCAGTGCCCTGCAGAGAGAACTCGGGAGAAAGGGGGGAGTAGGTGTGGACTCAGGCACGGGGCCAGGACAAGGGGTCTCGGCGTGACCCAGGGGGTGATGACTCCTCCGGGATGGAATTTGTTTCCAGGGCAAGGGGCAGGAGTGTGACACACCAGCTCCCGCTAGAATTTGGGACCCTTAGGGGCTGGAGTGATAGCACAGCGGGGAGGGCGTTGGCCCTGCATGCGACCGACCCGGGTTCAATCCCCAGCATCCCGTAGGGTCCCCTGAGCACCGCCAGGAGTGATTCCTGAGTGCATCAGCCAGGAGGAACCCCTGAGCATCGCCGGGTGGGACCTAAAAAGCAAAAATCACTGTCACTGTCATCCCGTTGCTCGTCAATTTGTTCGAGCGGGCACCAGTAACGTCTCTCATTGAGAGACTTATTGTTACTGTTTTTGGCATCTCGAATACGCCATGGGGAGCTTGCCAGGCTCTGCTGTGCAGGCGGGATCCTCTCAGTAGTTTGCCGGGCTCTCCGAGAGGGGCGGAGGAATCGAACTCGGGTCGGCCGCCTGAAAGGCGAACACCCAACCGCTGTGCTATCGCTCCAGCCCAAAAAAGCAAAAATAAATACATAAAAGAATTTGGGACCCTTTTCAGCACAGCTTTGAGTGGATCAGCTGGAGACGGGCTGTCTTGGCAGAGGCTGCTTCTCCACCCTGATTCTGCCGCTGTAGACCAAAGGGGCTGAAGAATTCAGAGTCCACACATGTCCACCGTCTGTCCTTGGGTGAAGGCGTCCTTCCTCACCAGGCTTTGGGGCTTGTATTTTGGCCAGAGCCCAGGCACTGCTGACTGGAGGGGCAGTGAGACCCTTCTCGCATCTTGTCATTTTCCTCCCTTCAGTGGAACACAAAACCCAACTTACCTTTTAAGCTTTTAAAACAGTTTTCCGGGGTCTTGAACGATAGCACAGCGGGTAGGGCGTTTGCCTTGCATGCAGCCGACCTGGGTTCGATCCCCGGCATCCCATATGGTCCCCCAAGCACTGCCAGGAGCAATTCCTGAGTGCAAAGCCAGGAGTAACCCCTGAGCATCGCTGGGTGTGACCCAAAAAGCAAAAAAAAAAAAAAAAAATTTTCCACACCCATCTGTTCACATGCCCTTTGCAGAAAACCTGGGGACCTCTTAATGGCACAAAGACCGCCCCAAAACGGCCCACTCCCCGCGGTTTTATGCCTGCCCGTACGTTAGCAAGTGGCGCTTCCCCGTCCTTGGAGGGTTCGCCCGAGAGGGGCCAGGGGCTTGCTTCTCTGGCGCCTGATGGCATCGCTTGTGTGTGCATCCTGCCGGGATTCCGCGTGGACGGAGAAGAGAGGGTGGAAGTGGCCGGGGTTGTTCCTCACAACCCCAGTTTGCTGGCGCAGGGGCCTGCTTGCTGCACGGAGGGGGGGCTCCTGCCTCGGAAAGCATCGGCGAGAGAGAGCGGCAGAGACAGAGAGACAGAGGCAAGAAGAGAGACAGAGAGATAGGGAAACAGAGGCAGAGAGAGGCAATGAGACAGAGGCAGAGAGACAAGAGGCAGAGAGACAGAGGCAGAGAGACAGGCAGAGAGACACACAGAGACAAGAGGAAGAGAGACAGAGGCAGAGAGATGCAGAGAGACACACAGAGAGAGACACAGAGACAGAGAGACACAGACAGAGACACAGAGATAGAGACAGAGAGACAGAGGCAGACAGAGACAGAGAGACAGGGAAACAGAGGCAGAGAGACAAAGATGCAGAGAGACAGAGGCAGAGAGACAGAGAGACAAGAGGAAGAGAGACAGGCAGAGAGACACACAGAGACAAGAGGAAGAGAGACAGGCAGAGAGACACACAGACAAGAGGCAGAGAGATGCAGAGAGACACAGAGGCAGAGAGACACAGACAGAGACACAGAGATAGAGACAGAGAGACAGAGGCAGAGAGACAGGCAGAGAGACAGGGAAACAGAGACAGAGAGAGGCAATGAGACAGAGGCAGAGAGACAGACAGAGAGACAAGAGAAAGAGAGACAGAGGCAGAGAGACACAGAGAGACAGATGCAGAGAGGCAAAGAGACAAGAGACAGAGAGACAGAGACAGAGGCAGAGAGACACAGAGACACAGAGGCAGAGAGACAAGAGACAGAGAGACAGAGGCAGAGAGACAGAGGCAGAGAGACACAGAGAGACAGAGGCAGAGAGACAAGAGACAGAGAGACAGAGACAGAGAGATAGAGACAGAGACAGACGCAGAGAGACAGAGGTTTCTCTTCTTCCCGTGAGCAGCGCTGCATGCTATTGGAGAAGGAAAACACTCACATAATGCAGCCCCCACGGACACTGAGCGTCTCCGCGACAATGTCGTCCCCGAAGCAGCGAAACCCCCCAGAAGGACCTGGCTCCCCTCACAGAACACAGGCCTCTGGGGAGCAGAGACACTTTGACTGAAAGGAGGAAACCGTCAGGGGCCAGAGCGATAGCACAGCGGGGAGATCGTTGGCCTGGCACGTGGCCGGCCCAGGTTCAATCCCCGGCATCCCATAGGGTCCCCCGAGCACCACCAGGAGTGATTCCTGAGTGCAGAGCCAGGAGTCAGCCCTGAGCATCGCCGGGTGGGACCCCCCCCAAAAAAAAAGCAAAAGAAAAGGACAGCGTCAGTCAAGTTCTGAATCAGGTCCTTGATTCTGAGCTCCCGGAACCAGTCACCTGAACCCTGACTCCGGAACACTGGGGAAACCTGTCACCTGCACCTGGTGTCACCCCCCCTGCTGTGCCTCAGTTTCCCTTGAGGTGGGGCTGTCGCGCCCATGCTTCAGACAGGAGTTGCCCCGGGACGGCCACGTCTGTGTTGAGGGTCTCACCCGCACCTCTCACCCGAGTGGCACCTTTGCTTTGTGGCACGTTTTCAGTCGGCGGTGGGGGGGAGGCGTTTGGGGTGGGTGGGGGAGGGGTGGCCGCACCCCGCACCGCCAGCTTAATCACTGTTGTTTCCAGGCAGCCGCCCGCCCCGCCGCCTCTGTCACCTGCTCAGTGTCCCCTTCCACAGCTCACTGGCCGTTGCTTGGCGCCCCTGGCTCGCGGGGTCTGGCCGTGCCCGAGCTCACGCCCCCCCCCCCCCCGGGCCTTGCTCTTTCTCTGCAGAGGGAGAACCGGAGGCTGCAGGAGGCCAGCATGAGGCTGGAGCAGGAGAACGATGACCTCGCCCACGAGCTCGTCACCAGCAAGATCGCGCTGAGGAACGACCTGGACCAGGTGACGCATCCGGCCGCGACTTCCTCCCCGAAGGCGTCAGGGTGGCGGCTCGGAGCAGGGAGGGGGCGACTGGCGGATGCGGGCCCTGGACAGTGGCTGGGTCACCTCCATGCCTATGTCCCTTCTCCTCGCCCGACGCTGTCACTGTCACTGTCACTGTCATCCCGATGCTCATCGATTTGCTCGAGCGGGTGCCAGTCACATCTCCACGGTGAGACTTGTTGTGACTGTGTTTGGCATCTCGAAGACGCCACGGGGAGCTTGCCAGGCTCTGCCGTGCGGGCGGGATCCTCTTGGTAGCTTGCCAGGCTCTCCGAGAGGGGCGGAGGAATCGAACCCGGGTCGGCTGCATGCAAGGCCAACGCCCTCCCCGGTGTGCTATCGCTCCAGCCCCTCCTCGTCCATAGTTTCCCTAAACTCAGGGTGGCTGCGGTGATGGGGGAACTCAGTGAGAACGTTGTCACTGGGAGCCCCCACTCTGCTCCTTCGGGGGTGTCGTGGGGAGGGTCGCTTGTCCCGACTGCACGATTTGCCCTTCGGGTCCTATGACCCACACCTGCTTTTGGCATCTGTTGACTTTTTAAGATTGCCCCTAATTTAGCATGTTCTCCCCTAAATCTAAAGTACTGGAGCCGACCGTTGAGGGGTGTTTTTTTTGGTGGTTGTTGTTGTTTTTGCTTTTTGGATCACACCCGGCGATGCTCAGGGGTTCCTCCTGGCTCTGCACTCAGGAATCACCCCTGGTGGTGCTCGGGGGACCCCATAGGATGCTGGGGATCGAACCTGGGTCGGCTGCGTGCAAGGCAAACGCCCTCCCCGCTGTGCTGTCACACCAGCCCCTGGAGGCACGTTTTGGTGCTGGCAGCCAGGGGCCTCTGCTCTGCCCCCCACTCCCCTCTCGGCCCTATGACCCTGCTCGCCGCCCGTCCCACCTCCCCAACCTCTGTCTGAACCGCACACGTCAGCGGCCTTGCTGGCTGCTGAAGACCTAAAAGGGCGGACGGACGAACAGACGGACGGACGGAGCTGGGGCTGAGCCCGTGCGGGAGTGAAGGCCCTGGAGGGCCACTGTGTCAGCTCAGCCACCGCCTGTGGGCTCTGTCCCAGCCTCTAGGGATTGTCCCCCTGGCGGTGCTCAGGGGCCCCCATAGGATGCTGGGAATTGAACCCGGGTCGGCCGCCTGCAAGGCCAACGCCCTCCCCGCTGTGCTATCGCTCCAGCCCCCCTGCCTGAGTCTTGACTCCTGCCTCCCCCACAACCCCAGATGCCTCTGAGGAAGCTCCGTTGTCTGGGTGGGTGGGAAGGTGCTGCTGGACGTCTGGAAACTTCCAGAGGCCTTAGTACAAGCCTGTTCTTTTTTTTTTTTTTTTTTTGGAGGGGGGAGGTCCCACCCGGCGATGCTCAGGGCTGACTCCTGGCTCTGCACTCAGAAATCACTCCCGGCGGTGCTCGGGGGACCCTATAGGGGATGCCGGGGATCGAACCCGGGTCGGCCACATGCCAGGCCGACGCCCTCCCCGCTGCTGTTGCTGTTATTATTCCGGCCCAGGATGAGCCAGTCTCTGGAAACATCCCACCGCGAAGGGCTGGTGGGGAGGGTCGCGCCCCAGGCGGAAACAGGGAGAGGTGGTGATGGGGCGTAGCGGGGAGAGACCCTCTGTCCTCACCTGGGGGCTCCCCTGTTGCCCCGGCGAGCAGGCGGAGGACAAGGCAGACGTGCTGAACAAGGAGCTGCTCCTCACGAAGCAGAGGCTGGTGGAGACGGAGGAGGAGAAGCGGAAGCAGGAGGAGGAGACGGCCCAGGTGAGGGGGCGCCCGGGAGCCTTCGCCGAGCTGAGTTGGGGCTGGGGGTCATCAGTCGAGCCCCAGACTTGGGTGAGGGGGTCGGAGGGGGGTAGCCCAGCTGCCGGGAATTTGCCTCCGCCATCGGAGAGGATTGTGCGGTCAGTAGGCAGAGTCCGAGTCACGGGTGAGGCTTATTTCTTTGTTCTTTCACTTCTTGGGTCCCACCCGGCGATCCTCAGGGCTGACTCCTGGCTCTGCACTCAGGAATCACCCCTGGCGGTGCTCGGGGGACCCTATGGGATGCTGGGAATCGAGCCTGGGTCGGCTGCATGCAAGGCAAACGCCCAACCCGCTGTGCTATCGCTCCAGCCCCAAGCTTACTTCTTATTAATCCTCACAGTTATTTGGATGCACAGTAAGAGATATAGGTTCCCAAGCTGAGTTCCCTGGGCTCTGAGGGTGAGCAAGGCTTCTACCGTAAATCCCAGACTAAATCCTCAGACTGGTTCTGCTTGTCCTTCCCCATGGGGGTTCTGTCTCTTAAGTCATAGCAGCTTGCATCAAGACCGTGCTTTTATCTTCCTATTTTGATGCCGGGGTAGCTTTGCCGTTTGCCCCGGGTCCGTTCCAGTCCCACGGCAGGACCTCCCTTTTGGGGTGTTCGGAACTCTGGCAACCAAAGTCTGAGCCAAGTAATTATGATGGATGCCTAGGGGTACATGCATTTCAGAGTCGATCACCTCCCAAGTAAGCATTTCAGAGTCGATCAACTCCCAAGTATAAGGAGCACAGCGTTGATGGCCTTTCGCTGTTTAGGCAAAGAACATTGCTCTGTACTAAAGTATGGAAAAGCTATAGGGGAAATAGAAAAGCAAGTCATTCACCATAAATACAAAGTCCAGAATCACCTAAAGAACCAAACCTGACTTGGGGAATTGTGAAACATAAAGGGAAAGGTTAAAGGTAAACTCAGAGGGGGCTGGAGCGATAGCACAGCGGGGAGGGTGTTTGCCTTGCACGTGGCCGACCCAGGTTCGATTCCCAGCATCCCATAGGGTCCCCGAGCACCACCAGGAGTGATTCCTGAGTGCAGAGCCAGGAGGAACCCCTGAGCATCGCCGGGTGGAACCCAAAAAGTGTAAAAAAAAAAAAGATAAACTCAGGGGATTAGCAGTACTCATAAGAGCACAATAAGCTTCTCTGGGAGGAAGAAAGGGAGCCATTCACTGATGAAGCCTAAAGCACTTAGGGTTAAAATCCATCCATTTTTATATGACTGTAACCATCTGTAGAGCTGGCAGGCTACAAAAATAATCACGGTTTAAAACCAACAATTGCTAGGGATTTCGCTCATGGTTTAAAAGTCGCCATGGTTTGGGGCCGGAGCGATAGCACAGCGGGGAGGGCGTTGGCCTTGCACACGGCCGACCCGGGTTCGATTCCCAGCATCCCATAGGGTTCCCTGAGCACGGCGAGGAGTGATTCCTGAGTGCAGAGCCAGGAGGAACCCCTGTGCATCACCGGGTGTGACCCAAATCGTGCTCTAGTGGTCTCGGGACTGAAGCAGATACTCCATGAGGGGCCAGTGTAGCTCCTTCCAATGTGACTGGCTTTGTCCCTGCACCTCCTGACCTTCGAAGCTGTCACCTTCCTCCAGAGAGGAGGGGGCCTAGATCCCCGCCCTAGGACTGAGAGCCCCCCCTGGACGACCCCCCGCCTCGCTAGGCATGTTTGAAGTCAGTGGTGCAGAATGGGCCGCTGTGCCTAGCGCACGCACTGCGTCTCTGAGGGGCTCTGGTTTGGCGGCCAGCAGGAGGTGACTTGAGGCAGGACCGTGTGACAGACCGTTGGCCACCCGGGCTGTGAACCAGGCCGGCCTGAGCTTAGATGGTCTGTGGAGACGCGCCCCACTTACTGAGCCTGCGTGTGTCTCGCTTGCGCCTTCCCAGCTGAAAGAAGTCTTCCGGAAACAGTTGGAGAAGGCCGAGTACGAGATCAAGAAGACGACAGCCATCATCGCCGAGTACAAGCAGGTGAGGGCAGCTGTGGATGGACATCACTCTGTCCAGCACGGTGACGCCACCGCAGCCATCGGGTCTGGTGACTTGCCTCTGTGGCGGTGCGGGCTGTGAACCTGGGAGGTCTGATGGCGCGGGGTGTTCTCTCGGTGGCTGACAGGACAGTGGTCAGTGCAGTGGTCAGTACAGTGGAACAGGAGGGGTCTTTAGAACCCAGCGGCGTGACCCCCAGCACTGCTGGCTGGCGAGCTCAGCCCTCCACATGATGTGACAGGCAGTGGACCCAGCTGGTTGGAGACTGTGACATTCTAAGACATCATCTACCCGCAAACTGCGGGTCGGGACTGGCTGTATCTCACAGGCGCTGGTTTATTGCAAAGGGTAGTTCCCTGGGGCTGGAGCGATAGCACAGCGGGTAGGGCGTTTGCCTTGCACTCGGCCGACCCGGGTTCGATTCCCAGCATCCCATAGGGTCCCCCAAGCACCGCCAGGAGTAATTCCTGAGCGCATGAGCCAGGAATAACCCCTGAGCATCGCTGGGTGTGACCCAAAAAGCAAAAAAAAAAAAGGGTAGTTCCCGGGTTGGCCCAAATCAGGAAGATGCTTGCTTTTTAACACCAGGAAGTCCAGTTGGGTTGCTTGCAGGCTTGGAAATAAATTCTCCTGTAGATAGTGGACAACTAGACAAGCCAATATGGCCTCTAGAACAATTTTTTGAGCAGGCTAGAATTTCTTTAAGTTTTAAAAAAAATTTTTTTTTAAATTGAATCACTATGAGGTAGAGCATTGCAAAGCTAGTCATGATCGGGTTTCAGCCATACAGTGTATATGTATATACCAATTTTGTGGTTTTTATTCTCCTCTAATCATTTTGAAGGTTTTACCTCTTCGTAAGGAAATTCTCATAGTTGAAAAGAGAAACTTCTCTCTCTTTTTGTCATAATGCATTTTTTTTGTATAACCCATCTATTTATAAATTTTTTTTTTCGTTATGGTTCAGACCCGGCGATGCTCAGGGCTGACTCCTGGCCCTGCACTCAGGAATCACTCCTAGCGGTGCTCGGGGGAACCCTGTGGGATGCTGGGAATTGAACCCGGGTCGGCCGAGTCCCAGGCAAACGCCCTCCCCGCTGTGCTATCGCTCCAGCCCCACTATTAGTAAATTTTTTAATTGAATCACTGTGAGAGAGACCCTTACAAAGCTGTTCATGATTGGGAAAACGGAAACTTTCTGGCTGAGAATTGGAATTGTCCCTCCAGATTCCAGCACAGTACCTCACACCGAGCAGTGAGCAACTCACCAGGACTCTGCAGTTCCATCCACTGGGACAGGCAGAGCCTGCACTGAGGCCAAAGGCCAGTGTCGGGGACATGGACTCGCCCCCGCCCCCCCCAGTCTGTCCCCTCCAACTGCTGATGTCCCCTGAACTGGGGACCCACCAGAGCTAAGCACAGCAAGGCTGGCCTGTGGCGTGCTTTCTAGTCCCGCTCTTTCCTTCCCTCAGATCTGTTCCCAGTTGAGCACCAGGCTGGAGAAGCAGCAGGCGGCCAGTAAGGAGGAGCTGGAAGTGGTGAAGGTAAGGCACAGCCGGGTGGCGACAGACAGGGGGACCGGGAGGCAGACGCCGGGGCATCAGAGAGCCCGGCTCAAAACACCCGGCTCAAAACACCCGTGGGGCTCTTCTCCACCCGAGTGTTCAGAGGGTCTTAAAAGAAAAGTTGGAGCATCGATTTCAATGCTGTGCCCCCTGGTGGCAAAACGATTGATGCCGCGTGAAGATGCAGTTCCTCTGTTCCCTAGAAACCCGCACGCTCAATCAGATGCGACTCATGAAGAAGTAAGGCTGGTCCACCCAGCGTCTTGGGGCCACATTACAGAAATCATAGTAATTATACTGGAAGGGCGACCTGTTTCCTTGCGTCCCAGGTACTTAAGTGGGACAGATTGTTAACCTCCCTAAGCTATATATATATATATATATATATATATATATATATATATATATATATATATATATATTTGCTTTTTGGGTCACACCTGGCGATGTACAGGGGTTACTCCTGACTCTGCACTCAGGAATCACCCCTGGCAGTGCTCAGGGGACCCTATGGGATGCTGGGAATCGAACCCAGGTCAGCCGCGTGCAAGGCTAACGCCCTACCCGCTGTGCTATCGCTCCAGCCCCCCCTAAGCCATATTTTATATTCTGTCAGCTAGAGACAACATTGCCTGCCTCCCCAGGTCATCTGGAAGGTCAGAGAAAGCTAAGTGCTTAGCTTAGTACTCAACACAGGTCAGTGTGCTACAGTTTATTTTTTATTTTCTTTTTCTTTTTATTTTCTTTTATCTTATTTTTATTTTTTATGTTTATATATACATATAATAGTTCACAGTATTTGATTATATTTAATATTCGAACACCAATCCCACCACCATGACACCTTCCCACCACCATATTTGGGATGTTTCCATCTCGAACCCCAACCCCTGCCCCAGAGCGGAACCGAATAAACAATATTTTGTATTGTTTATTATGAATAAACCTCTGAGAGTGATCCAGAAAAGTTTCCTTAGAGGAAAGTGTATAAAGATTATTGTGTCTCACCCAAGGGCCATTAAGCCCTTCTTTAAGAGACTGCTAACATGTTGTTATGTTAGGTTGAGTCGTGTGTGTGTGTGTGTGTGTGTGTGTGTGTGTGTGTGTGTGTAAAATATATTTCCTTCCAAGATTGGTTGCCTCCCACTTTAAACCCCACCAAATGTCTCGCGCTACTCTCGGGGTCTGGGCGGTGTGAGGTATGAGATATCCGGGAATAAGTCCACTCGTGGGAGAGGCTCGGCCCGAGTGTGTGGAGAGCTCCCCTGGGCATGGTGGCAGTTGAGTTCTGGAGGTTTTTGTCTGCCCGGGCTGGGTCCCCAGGGGCAGGGAGGGGCCTCACCCGTCCCCCTCCAGGATGCCCCGAGTGAAACAGCCCAGTGCGGCATCCAGCAGCATGGCTGTGGTTGTGTCGTTTTATGCTCTCTCGACACACTTCTTATGACAGGAAAATTGGAAGTATGAAAGCTGAAAATATACCCATGAACCTGAGATTGTCCCCCATGGCAGAGCCTGGCAAGCTCCCCCATGGCGTATTCGATATGCCAAAAACAGTCACAACAAGTCTCACCAAGGAGACGTGACTGGTGCCCCCTCGAGCAAATTGATGACCAACGGGACGACAGTGACAGAGATGAACCTGAGACTGTATAAGTTCAGTTGTCTTCATCCTTACGCCTGATAAGACTATGGGATCCCTATTTTTTTTTTTTTTCGATTTTTGGGTCACACCCGGCGATGCTCAGGGGTTACTCCTGACTTTGCACTCAGGAATCACTCCTGGCAGTGCTGGAGGACCATATGGGATGCTGGGAATCGAACCCGGGTCGGCCACATGCAAGGCAAACGCCCTACCCGCTGTGCTATCGCTCCAGCCCCCTGGGATCCCTACTTTAAAGCCCTACCTTGCCTTTTTCATTCTCTCTTTGGGGGAAGGGCCTTGGGCCCCACTGGGTGGCGGATCTGGGGTTGTTTGCGTGCAAGGCCAGGGTCTTAACTGCTCTCTGACATCTCTGACCTTAGTCAGTTTTAGTTGGTATCTTGAACAAAGCCAGGAATTTACACTGAGCATGTTCTCTTTGGGGGTGCACCCCCGAGAGTGCTCAGGGATCCCTCCCGGCATGCTCGGTGGCCATTCAGGGTGCCAGGGATCGAACCCAGGTGGGCCGCATTCACGACACAGTCATAATCTCTGTATGATCTCTCTGGCCCCCGAGCACCTATCACTGTGCACAGCTGTTAGACCTGTGTTTTTCACAGAAACTGTACATGAGTACTTAGAATTGTCCTGCAAGAATGAGTTACTACGGGGCTGGAGCGATAGCACAGCGGGGAGGGCGTTTGCCTTGCACATGGCCGACCCGGGTTCGATTCCCAGCTTCCCATAGGGTCCCCTGAGCACCGCCAGGGGTAATTCCTGGAGTAGCCCTGTGCATCACTAGGTGTGACCCAAAAAGCAAAATAAAATAAAAATTTTAAAACACATTACTATTTTTAAATGTGAAATTGAGGAAATGATTCAAAAACATATGTAAGGGCTCAGTTTGGATAGTAGTGACGGAACGGTAGAACAGCAGATAAAGATTACGGAAGGGCTTTCAAAGAGACGCTGTGAAGCTTTGGACCTGCCTTGGGGAGTTGGCTATGCCAGCTCGAACTCTGAGGGTCACAGCACAGAAGTGGAGCCATGTTTGATGACGAGCATATTTATTTATTTATTTATTTTATTTATTTATTTTTGCTTTTTGGGTCACACCCGGCGATGCACAGGGGTCACTCATGGCTCATGCACTCAGGAATCACCCCTGGCGGTGCTCAGGGGACCATATGGGATGCTGGGATTTGAACCCGGGTCGGCCTCGTGCAAGGCTAATGCCCTACCCGCTGTGCTATCGCTCCAGCCCCTGATGACAAGCATATTTAAAAAGGCACAATATTTTCAGAAGTGGGGGCCGAAGCAATAGCACAGCAGGGAGGGCATTGGCCTTGCACTCGGCCAACCCGGGTTTTATCCCTGGCATCCCATCGGGTCCCCGGAGCACCGCTAGGAGTGATTCCTAAGTGCAGAGCCAGGAGTCAGCCCTGAGCGACACCAGGCATTGAAGCTCAGAACCCAACTCCAAGTTCAATTAAAGAACCCAAATTTAAATGAAAGAACTCAGGGACTGGAGCGATAGCACAGCAGGGAGGGTGTTTGCCTTGCACGCAGGCGACCCGGGTTCGATTCCCGGCATCCCATAGCACCACCAGGAGTGATTCCTGAGTGCAGAGTCAGGAGTCAGCCCTGAGCATCACCGGGTGTGACCCCCCGCCCCCCCAATTTTTTTTTTCAGAAGTGATTTGAGTTCTGAAATCATCTGACGGTGGCTCTCTTGGTGGTTTCAGGGTAAGATGATGGCGTGTAAACACTGCAGCGACATCTTCAGCAAGGAAGGCACTTTGAAACCCGCCGCCGGGAGCAGGGAAGACCGGGCGGTGGAATCCGATGACGAGAAGGATTCGCTGAAGAAGCAGCTGAGGGAGATGGAGCTGGAGCTGGCACAGACCAAACTACAGCTGGTAGAGGCCAAGTGCAAAATCCAGGTCGGCGGCTCGGGGGAGGGTTGGCGAGGGAGAGAGAGTCCTTCTGACGGGCCCGTCCGAGTTCCCGCCGGCTCAGATCCAAAAGATGTCACCGTTCCCCGTAATTCATTATCTGTGTGCTACTGTGTTCCCTGTCATCCTAAACAAACTCAGATTTTTGTTTGTTTGGTTGACTGGTTTCGGGGGTTACCACACCCAGCGGTGCTCAGGACTTACTCCTGACAGTCTCTGGGGACCACGTGGGATGCTGGGAACTGAACCCCGGCTGGCCACATGCAAGGCCAGCGCCCTCCCCACTCCACTGTGTCTCCCGCCTCCAAATTCATAGTCTTACCTGGAATTTGAATAATCAAAAATGTATCTCCCAAGGGATACAAAAATGTATCTCCCAAAATGGAGGGCGTTTGCCTTGCATGCAGCTGACCCGGGTTCGATTCCTTTGCCCCTCTCGGAGAGCCCGGCAAGCTACCGAGAGGATCCCGCCTGCATGGCAGAGCCTGGCAAGCTCCCCGTGACGTATTCGAGATGCCAAACACAGTCACGACAAGCCTCACCATGGAGACGTGACTGGTGCCCACTCGAGCAAATCAATGAGCAACAGATGACAGTGATAACAGTGATACAATATCTCCCAAGAAGTGCTCCAGGAACTCCTCCTGGAAATTCCCAAAGGTTCAATGTCAGGCCCCGAGGGGTCGGTCACATGCAAGTCGAGAAACACTTTAACCCCTGGACTAACTGTATCTCTGGCCACCGAAACCAGAGATACATCTGATCTTGTGAGAACCGAGGCGTTTTTTCAGCTTTCGGTGAGGCTCTTTCTCATGGTCTGGGCTTCAGTAGCTCGTGCTGAAATAGAGCAGAGCCCTCGGTGACCCGCCGCCTGTCTGTACGAAGGGCTGAAGCCCAGGGTGTGCCTGTGAGAGCCCCAGGCGAGATCCCCGTAACACACGTTCCTCTAACACCAAGAAGCCTCACTGATGGATGTTCACGCGCACACACACATACACACACATGCACATACGCATGCACACATGAATACACACACGCACACAGACATACACATGTGCGCACATGCATGCGTGTGTGTGCACACGCACACACATGCATGTACACTCGCATGCACACATGCACGCGTATACACAAGCACATATGTGCATGTGTACGTGTGCACACGCACACACATGCATATATACACGCATGCACACATACACTCATACACACATACACGCACATAGACAAGCACATACATGCATGTGCACATGCGCACACACATGCACACATACATGCATACACACGCACATACATGCACATACGCATGCACACATACACACATGTGCGCACACGCATGTGCACATGCACATGCATATACACATATGCATACAAACACATGCATAAACACACTATGCACACATACACTCATACACACACGCACGCACATAGACATGCACATACATGCATGTGCACGTGCGCACACACATACACACATACATGCACACACACGCACATACATGCGCATATGCACGCACATGCATATACACATATGCATACAAACACATGCACACACACATATGCATGCACATGCGCGCATACACACACACCATGCCTTTTTCTCGCGAATCCTGTCCATGTCACAGGCTAGCGTGAGAAAGAGTCCCAGCCTCTGTGGGACACGGCACCTCCCTCACCCCCCAGCCTGGCATTCAAGCCCAGAACTATCATAGCTTTGCCCTGACCCCAGCCTAGCGCCAGATCTGCTGACACTAGCTGAATAACGCCCACGTCCGTGTTTGTGACTTTAAAGACAATTGAAATTATCTTTTTTATTGTGGGTGCAGGGGGGACGATCTGTCAGGTGAATTGAACCCAAGCCGTCATCTTTAAACCACTGGACTTTGGTCAGGGCACATGCCTAGCAAGATGTGGGTTCGACTCCTGCCACCCCACGGTCCCCCAAGCACCACCTGAGTGGTGCCCGCATCCTGGGGCCCCGACATTGAATCCAGGCCCGTTAGCTGTGGATTGCCCAGGGCTCCCCTGAGCACTGCTTGGGAGCAGACCCCTCCCCCCAAATAAATATTACCTCTGGGTGCAATTTAAACCTGAATTTCAAGGGGGTTTTACTGTTGTGGTTCGGTTTGCTTTCAGGCTCCACAGGGCAGGGCTTACTCCTGACTCGGTGCTCAGGGGACCGTGCAGGATGCCAGCGAGATTGAACCTGGGCCGTTCACTCAAACACCCTACAGGCTGTACTATTGCTACAGCCCCCTTTTTTTGTTTTGAGGGGCCTGAGTTGGGGGGAGCAGACTTCAGAGGTGCTGGGGGGTCCTGATGGTACTCAGGACCAGATGCAGTGCCTGGCTCTGTGGGGTGCAAGGACGTTAAGTCCCTTCCCTCCTGACGCAAGTCCCTCTCTGGCCAAAGGGAAGTTTTATTTCACTGTTTTGAGAAAACAGGTTCTGAGTTCTAAAGACAGTTCATAGCTCATTCACCTCTAAAGGTTTTTCTTGTCGAACTGTCGTTCCGTTGCTCATCGATTTGCTCGAGTGGGCACCAGTCACGTCTCCATGGTGAGACTTGTCGATATGTTTTTGGCATCTCGAATACGCCACGGGGAGCTTGCCAGGCTCTGCCATGCAGGCGGGATCCTCTCGGTAGCTTGCCGGGCTCTCTGAGAGGGATGGAGGGATCGAACCTGGGTCGGCCACATGCAAAGCAAACTCCTACCCGCTGTGCTCTCGCTCTGGTCCAAAGCTTTTTCTGACTTTAGGCAAAACCCTTTTTCTGGGTCTTGTGAGGGGGAAGTGATGACCCCAGGGAGCTGGAGAACCCAAGAAGCCGTTTTTTTTTTTTGGGGGGGGGGGAGGGGGGGAGTTGAACGATAAAACGCGTTTGTTTAACTCCGATTGTCTCCGTTGCTCAGGAGCTCGAACACCAGCGAGGAACCCTCATGAACGAAATCCAAGCGGCCAAGAACTCCTGGTTTAGCAAAACCCTGAACTCGATCAAAACGGCCGCGGGCACTCAGCCCCTGCCGCCCCCTCCGGGGAGCCAGCCCCCCAAAGAGAGTACCTAGTTCCCACCCGTTTCTGCACAAGAGCACAACGATCAAAGCGACGGAAACCCACGCGGCCTATCCCTGCGTCCCTGAGACAAGGTCATGGAGGCCCGAAGCCAGCCAGCACATCTCAGTAGCTCCCTCTCCGCCCACGACCTTCCCGGGGGCCGCACTCGGCGCCCGGTTTCTGCTGCGTGGCGTGTTTGAGTCCCCCGCGGGGAAGGTCCCGCCAGAGCATCCGTGTTTGCACATTTGTTTTCTCTGCCTGACTTGTGTTGGAAATTCAGTCACTTCAGAACTAAATTACTTTTGGCTTCGAATGACCCCGTAGTTCTTTGCATCGCTCCTAAGAGTCATCCCAGTCGTTAAAGTGACAGGAAACTCTCACAGCCAGTCACTCTATCGCGGTCATCCTGTGTCGATCATCGATCTGCTCCGAGCGAGCGCCAGTAACGTCTCCATTCATCCTAGCCCTGAGATCTTAGCAGCCTCTCCTATCAGTGATAGAGGAGATTGTAACCAAACCCTCTTCGTTTTCAGGATTTAGAGGACACTGTTGGGGGTGGGGGGTGGGGGGGTGGTCAGGTTCTTCTGGAATAACTAGGCCCTGGACAGAGGCCATCCTGTCCCCAGAGAAGGGCCCTGGGATGGAACGGTCCCCAAAGAGAATTCTTTCCTGTGAGGTGAGAATGAGGATATACACTAGAGAACAGGAACCTGCCGGAGTCCAGCTCCGGAATGAAGACCACCGACTCAGAGATGATGTGTTGACCAGCAGCTATCGAGGCTGAAGGCCCCGTTTATTCTCAAGCAAGCAGTTTTATATTATTTACATACCTTGGCCCAGGCACGTAGCCAAGTCAAAGGATGCTCTCATGAGTTAGACATATTTTGTGTTTGTCTCAAGATGTTCTCATTAAAAAATACCAAGTCAGATTATTCCCAAGGTTACTTAGAGCACGAGGAGTATGTACGTGCAGGATGTGTCCTGCTTATCTTGCTGGTAGGTTTTACCTTCAAGGCCCCTCTTTCAAGAGGCCCTCTGCACAGGACTCTCCCAAGCCCCCAGTGCAGGTCATACAAAGTTCATTGTCCCACGCTGGTCTCTAGTCTCTAGTCTATGTGCTCCAAGCAATCCCACTACAGGAACCGGGGTTCCAACCCACACAGGAGAGAAGGAATCACTGACCCCCACCTCCTAACAGACCTTTAAGAACCCGACCTAGAGGTTGCGCATTCCTGAGCGTCCTGCTTAGGAAGAGAGATCTGACTTCCTGTGAATGGTGTCACAGAAGGTTCTGGAAGCACTCTGCCCAATGGTGGCTCTACCATAGAGAACAAAACCAGGGGGTGTTTTTCATTTTTTTTGTTGTTGTTGTTGACATATATTTGCTAAGGAAACACTACCATTCTGTAACGTCACTAAAGTTAGGAAATAAGGAATGGAGATCCGAGTCACATCACAGTCCAACGGTTAGGCCGCTTCTCCCAGTTTCTGTAGCTCCTTAAAAACTGGATTCTGTCCGGGGCCGAAGCGATAGCACAGCGGATAGGGCATTTGCCTTGCACGCGGCCGACCCGGGTTCGATCCCCGGCATCCCATAGGGTCCCCCAAGCACTGCCAGGAGCAATTCCTGAGTGCAAAGCCAGGAGTAACCCCTGAGCATCGCTGGGTGTGACCCAAAAAGAAAATAAAAAATGGACTCTGTCCTCCTCGAAGGAGAGGTATCAGTGCATTTGTAACATTTTTTGATCCAAGAGTCAAACTTTTCTAGGAATACTCATCTCACGGAAAGGTAAAGGAATTGTTTACAAGTGGACGGAAATATTCTTTTTCGACTTGATTTAACGTGTCTATCGATTGAAATAGCCCTTGCAGGAAGTCCTTGATTTTCATTAAGGGCAAAAGTGAGACCCCTTTTCTAAGCTATTTTGGAGGCTTTTGCTTTTTTTTTTTTTTAAATGCCAATCAAACTACTGTCACTTATGGGTAGAGACGTTCATTAGTCCTCCTTCCTTCATTCAGCCTCTCCTTTTGCAGAAGATTCCTCTGTGAAATATGTCGCAAAATTCAAAGCGACACATTCACAGTTGAAATCGGAGTCGAGCCTTCGTGGCCCAGAGTGTTGCACTGCAGTGAATCCAGGGGACTCTGGCCTCAAAACAGACCTGGGGGTTTGCGCCCCTCTAACCTGAGGTGGGTGTCTGTTAGCCATTGTCCAGTCATCAGATATTTTTCTTAATGGCTTTTTTGTGTGTGTGCGTGCCGCATCTTTGAACTGGAATACGAATGCTCTTGTGCGGCCATTCCCCAGGTGAAGGTGAGGGACACTGATGCTGTGATGTCACCTGGTGATTGAGCAGATCCTTCCCATGGGTGAGGCCCTGGGCTCAGTCTGATACCATTCCCCCTCCCCCCATACCATCTGATTCTTTTCTTTCCACCCCCCCTCCCCGATTTTTGGGTCACACCCGGTGATGCTCAGGGGTTCCTCCTGGCTCTGCACTCAGGAATCACTCCTGGCAGTGCTCAGGGGACCCTATGGGATGCTGGGAATCGAACCGGGGTCGGCCTCGTGCCAGGCCAACGCCCTCCCCGCTGTGCTATCGCTCCAGCCTCTGATACTTTTCTTGCATAGGTAATGGAAATTATTTAGTATAACGTGTTCACTTTGCTGGTCGTGATGCTTCTGTCCCAAGAAGTCTTGCACAAGTGGCCTCGTTGCAAGTGGCCAGCCAAACTCGAATGTTCTTTCCTATTCTGTGACGCCAAGTTCTCCAGAGCTTCCTTCATCTCCCCCAAACCAGTACGTGCCGCCAAATGCCTCGCCCGCACCCTCACCCACTCCCTCGCCCTCAGTTTAGCTGAGGAGAGACGGAAGGGGCTCCTGTCCGCTAGCCTGTGGGCACGACTCACCTTCCTAATCCCTCCTTTTTTTTTTTCTTTAAACAAAATTATCAGGCACTTACATTCCAAGCTGTCTTGAAGTTTCTTTTAAATCTATCAAAATATGTTAATGCCAACGTAATAGATTCCCTTTCTGCTCTGTTCCTTTTTTTTTTTTTTTTGCTTTTTGGGTCACACCTGGCGATGCTCAGGGGTTCCTCCTGGCTCTACACTCAGGAATTACTCCTGGCGGTGTTCAGGGGACCCTATGGGATGCTGGGAATCGAACCCGAGTCGGCTGCGTGCAAGGCAAATGCCCTCCCCACTGTGCTATTGCTCCGGTCCCTGAACTAGAATGATTCTTCCTTGCTTTTCTTTTCTTTTTTGCTTTTTGGGTCACACCTGGCGATGCTCAGGGGTTCTTCCTGGCTCTGCACTCAGGAATCACTCCTGTTGGTGCTCGGGGGACCCTATGGGATGCTGGTAATCGAACCCAGGTCGGCCACGTGCAAGGCAAACGCTCTCCCCGCTGTGCTATCACTCCAGCTCTGTTCCTGTTTTAAGGCAACTTAATGAATGGGCGCCATATCTCTGAACAGTCCCTCCCAGTGAGGGGATACTCCCCGTCTGCGTCGGTAGCTAGAGTCGAGATAAAAAGGAAAGGTTTTATTTTGTTTTGCTTTGGGGGCCCCATCCAGCAGTGCTCAGGGTTTACCCCTGGCTCTGCACTCAGGGATCACTCCTGGCAGGCTCCGGGGACCACACTGGGTGCAGGGGATCAGACCTGGGGTGGCCGTGTGCAAGGCAAGTGCCCTCCCCACTATACTCTCGCTCTGGCCCCGAAATAAAAAGAAAACTCAAAACTTGGTATCTAGGATGATTATTCCAAATATAATCACCCTATGTACCCATACCACTCTCCCAAACCACAGATCTTTCATTATGCATGGTTTGAGAATTCCTATACATTTATCTATTTATTTTTTTCCAGAAAGGGATCAGGCAGTTCAGATATCCAGGAAGGGAAATAATCCTACAATTCATCGTAGAGAACATTCCTCCAGAAATTCAACATTCTGAAAAGAAATGATTTTTTTCCTTTTCACTAAATTCTTCAGAACGATTTAAGGAGTGAAATTTCACCTGGTGATTCAGTTCATTGCCTTTTCTATTCTGAGACGGTTGCTTAATGTTATTTAATTCATTCTTTAAGGACAAAAGCAACTAAGTTTGCAGTGCATATGTTTGCTGGGCCCACATCTTGAGCCGTGGCCAAAATGGTTTTATTTAGGTACATTAGAATTCAAGGCAAAGAAATTCTCAGTTCCCTAACGTCTGTATGACTGTCTGTCAGAAACCCGAATGGTCCCACTAAGCCTAACTTTCTATCCAACCATTTTCTCTCCCATCTATGAAGTTATTTCTTTTTGGCCTTTCTTAAATTTCCCTAGTGACGTAGAAAAGCAGTCTTTGTGTGTGTGTTGAGGTGTTTCATTTTTTTAAAATCACTTTCATACTCTGAATCAATATTTATTTTTCTTCCAACGCTTCCGTTTTCTTAAAATATTTCCTAGTTAATAACCAGTGGCTTTATTTCCTTGCTAAAGTAAGAAGACCAAAAGGAGAGTTTAGGGCATAAGAGTCGGAGACCCTCAAAGGAGTTAAGCTACTGTAATGAGGTAAGGGGCTTTCTTTTTCTTTTCTTTTTTTCTTGTTGGCATTTTTGGTCCCACCTGGTGATGCTCAGGGGTTCCTCCTGGCTCTGCACTCAGGAATTACTCCCGGCAGTGCTCGGGGGACCCTATGGGATGCCAAGAATCGGACCCGGGTCAGCTGTATATAAGGCAAATGCCTTCCCCCTTCTACTGCTCCAGCCCCATCTCTTTTTCTTTAGCCGGACAGCCCACCCACTTCCGCTAACAAGGTGACTGTCCCCTTTCAAGGTTAAATAAGGAGCATCTGAAAAATAACCTTTATCCTCCCTGGAAAGAGCACTTTTAGTGAGCAGGCTGATTCCATGGCATGGTTTTAGCAAGGGCTCCAAGTCCCAAGAGAGAACGGACAAACTCCAAATTGGAACACTGGCGTGTGTCCGCTGGTAAGACTCTTTAGGGTGCCCTTGTTCGAGAAATCCGGGCGCATACCCAGTGTCGCAGAGGTGATGAGGGTGGACTGACAAGAGGGAGAAGGCACCGCTCCCCTAGCTCAAGCCACATGGAGGGAAACAGCTTAAGAGTCCCCAAACGCTCCCAGAATGCATCTTCAGGGTAGGTGGCACCTCTCAAGGGCACAATCTGGAATTGGAAGTTCAAGACCAGGCTGCCCGTCCTTCTCTCCCTACTTCCGCCAGAAAGATGCCACTTCAGTAGTCTGATCTCCGGTTGAAATCTCTCTCTGCTCTAAACACAGTTATTCCCAGCCCTGGGTGTGCAGGGGAGCTATTCTGGAAAAGCTTAAGAAATAAACAAATCATGGGCCGGAGTGATAGCACAGCGGGTGGGGCGTTTGCCTTGCACGCGGCCGACCCGGGTTCGATCCCTAGCATCCCATATGGTCCCCCCAAGCACAGCCAGGAGTAATTCCTGAGTGCAGAGCCAGGAGTAACCCCCGAGCATCGTTGGGTGTGACTCAAAAAGCAAAAAAAATTAAAAAATAAACAAATCAGTGGCTCAAAGATAGCCAAAAATCTTTTCATGAAAACGCAACCTTCTCTAGCGATGTTAGAATGAAAATCAAATGAAGGATATCGGAGGGACAGAAAGGCATCGACACGCTGGCATCGGGAAAGCACGAGAATTAAAAAGAATAAAAATAAAAAAGCTGGAGTCGGTCCCAGAACCCAAGATGTCCCAATAGCCTTTCGCTTCCTTTTTCTCTATTTTTGGTATTTTTGCAGGATGCAAGGATGCTTTCGTTCAAGTGAGGGGGAAAGTTTCTCACTCAGCCTTACTTCCTTTCTTACTCCTCCTTCCTTTCCCTGGCTGGGGAGGTAGCAGATCATCTGCCCATCTATTTCTATTAATTTTGTTTCCGTTCATGACTTCTTGAATGAAAACTAGTTCTGAGCCCCCCCACCCCCCCCCCCGCCCAACTGTGCTGGCAAGACACAGCCGTGAGCGCCCCTTCCTCTCTCCACACTGGCCAAGTAGGTGTTTCCGTAATTCCATATGTTATGTATAGTACACTCTTTAAATGTAATGTAATGCTTGTTAAGAGAAGTGCAATTTATTGTATATTGTCTCCACAGATGTTTACTTTTCTAATTGTTTTGAACTTGAATTGGACTAGTATCTCGTTTTCCTGTGTGAATGAAGCCTTGTGAAATAAACAGGAAGGTAACGGGGACTGTCGTGTGGGCCGGTGACGTTTCATGATGTTGCTTCTTCTTCTTCTTCTTTTTTTTTTTTTCTGGCTTTTAGGGTCCCACCCGGTGATGCACAGAGGTGACTCCTGGCTCTGCACTCAGGAATCACTCCTGGCGGTGCTTGGGGACCCTATGGGATGCTGGGAATCAAACCCGGGTCGGCTGCGTGCCAGGCAAACGCCCTCCCCGCTGTGCTATCTCTCCGACCCCCATGGTGTTCATTCTGAGTGGCACCCGCTGCACTGTGAGGGACAATTGTGCCCCACTAATGTCACTTTAATTTGGAACCCAGTGTTTATGGGACACTTAGCTTACCTGACTCTAGACTCAGACCAACTTAGCAAGAGAAAATGCAAAGGAGTTAGTTGACTCCGCCCTATACCGGAGAAGTGTCAAGCACCAACAGATGAACCCGTGCGCAATCTCCAAGCGGCTAGGGAAAATCCCTTGGCTCTCTCTCACGGCCTGCGTTTGGTCGTCTCGAACCCCTTCCCTACCTGGGATGGCCGATGCCACGTGCAGATGAAGGAAGAAACGAGGGCCAGGCTGGCTGGTGACCAGCTGCCGTTAATTCCGTTCTCCTTACACGCCTGTTCCAATCTCACTAAGCCCTTCATTCCCGTCTCCTCCTGTCTCTCTCCCTCTCTCGTCTCTCCACGCTCCGACTCCCCACCTGTGTGAATGAAGTCTCTCTCCAGTCTCTCTCCATCTCTCTGCGTTGGGGGTAACCACCACACCCCATCTGGTAGCACATTCAACATACGAAAACCCTTTTTCCGATCAAGGGCAAATACCACTTAGGGTGTTTCTCCTCTCCTTAGTCCAATAACAACATCTTAATTCACACCTTAATTCTACTTCTTGATATTACTTATTTTGTATGGACACAGGAAGAGATATATTAAGCGTGTAGGGTGGCTCTCCTGGGGCCATCTCGCTATAGATCTCAGACTACAGTGCTCAGGCCAGATTAATCTTTCCTAACCCCAGCAGGGTCCTAATCCAGCTGTTACTTTTTGGATCATGACAGAATTTGTCCATGACCATGCTCATAACTTATAATTAAGTATTGGGGCTGGAGTGATAGCACAGCAGGGAGGTCGTTTGCCTTGCACGTGGCCGACCTGGGTGTGATTCCCAGCATCCCATAGGGTCCTCTGAGCACCGCCAGGAATAATTCCTGAGTGCATGAGCCAGGAGTGACCCCTGTGCATCACCGGATGTGACCCCCCTCCCAAAAGAAGAGAAATAATGGCGGTAAAGGACATGATTAGCATGAGTAAGGAGCTGGGTTTAATAACTGACACTAAAAAAAAAAATTTTTTTTTTTTAAGAAAAGTATTATGGTGCTTTGGCCTGGCCCATTTTAATGCCAGGGTAGCTCACAGCTTGCCCGGGTTCCATCCAGTCCCTCGTCGGGACCCTGCTTTGGGGGTGCTAGGAAGTAAGGGCAACTGAGGCTTAAGACGAGAAAGCAGATGCCCAGGAGTGAATATTCTTTGGAGTCAATTAACTCCCAAGTTACAAAAGCATAGCATTAACTGTCTTCCTGTGCTTATACAAAAAGGACATGGCTCTGAATTAACTATGCGAAGGACTCAAGGAGAAGAGAAAAGCAATATTTGTATGTTAACAGTCTGATTAGTAGATAAAGGTGATTGACCAGTTGGGGGGAGCAGCAGAGCAGAAAGAAAGAGATTACAAATACACACAGGAATGGGAGCACTGTGATGGGAGTAGCCCAATAAACCTAAGCTCCCTGTGGCAAGGCAGAAAGGACGAACCAATGTTATCTGACAGCCAGCGTCTCCATGTATGGAATGAGGGTTTCGCTGCTCTTTCAAAGATGGGGTGGGGGATGCCAGAGATTCAGCTAGCCCCCAGAGGCTGGCCTTTCTGGGCGTGGAGCAGGGTGCAGAGGTACCGTTTTCCTTCCTGCCCCCTGTGCCTTACTCAGGGCTAACCCCCTGGAGACGCTGGAGATAAACCTGAGCTTCTTGCATGGAAAGCCGGTGTTCAAACCCTGTGAGCTAGCTCCTGGGCCTAATTTCCTATCCTCCCTTAAGCCTCCCAATTTTCACTTTGTCCTGGGAGTCCACAGACTGTGTGAAAGGTCAGTCAGCTCAGCTTAGAATTCAGCAGCTACTCCAGAGAAATTGGGGACCTCAATCCAGACATCTTGTTTGCCCCCTGCGGTATCATTTTTATTTTTATTTATTTCTTTGCTGTTTGGGTCACACCCAGCGGTGCTCAGGGGTTACCTCCTGCCTCTGAACTCAGGAATTACTCCTGGCGGTGCTTCGGGGACCCTAAGGGGTGCCGGGGATTGAACCGGGTTGGCCGTGTGCAAGGCAAACGCCCTCCCCGCTGTGCTATCACTCCAGCCCCAGTTTCACCTTTTTTGAAACTACACTAGAATAAAACTTGATTATTCTTTTTTTTTTCTTGCTTTTTGGGTCACACCCAGCGATGCTCAGGGGTTACTCCTGGCTTTGCACTCAGGAATTACTCCTGGCAGT